>NC_059382.1:1097500-1110000 GCF_019703515.2 Myxocyprinus asiaticus
ACTGCGAGCCAGGCCTTCTCGTCCAACATCAGTGTCTGACCTCACAAATGCGCTTCTGGAAGAACAGTCAAAAATTCCCATAAACACACTCCTAAACCTTGTGGAAAGCCTTCCCAGAAGAGTTGAAGCTGTTATAGCTGCAAAGGGTGGGCCGACGTCATATTAAACCTGCGCACTATGCGCCTCAGCATCCGCTGACCCCGCTCTGTCATTTTACGTGGCCTACCACTTCGTGGCTGAGTTGCTGTCATTCCCAATTGCTTCCACTTTGCTATAATACCACTGACAGTTGACTGTGGAATATTTAGTAGCGAGGAAATTTCACGACTGGACTTGTTGCACAGGTGGCATCCTATCACAGTACCACGCTGGAATTCACTGAGCTCCTGAGAGCGGCCCATTCTTTCACAAATGTTTGTAGAAGCAGTCTGCATGCCTAGGTGCTTCATTTTATACACCTGTGGCCATGGAAGTGATTGGAACACCTGAATTCAATTATTTGGATGGGTGAGCGAATACTTTTGGCAATATAGTGTATGTTTTGAAATTACAATTCTTTTTTAAAGAGTACAACTTTTGTAATAAGGAAAAAATCTAATAAAAATAAGTGCACCTTTAAAGTACCAGAGCTGTAATCACCATAGACATTGACTGTATGTATCTAATATTCACATTAGTGATCAACAAACACGCACTTATCAATGGCTGATTCTTAAACTATTGCCACAAATGATTAATATGTGCTTACAGCCTCGCAAATAACTAATAGTAACTCTAAGCCTTAAATACTGCATTATTTCAACACTGTCACACTGAGTTTCACATGTAGTTCATTTGAATATATAACTGAGTAAATTTTGGTATGATGTATCACAGCATAATATATTACGTGTAAAAGTTAAATATACATATATTTATAACTCATGACATTTCTCTTTCTTTTTCCTGTAACATTCACATTAGTTTTAAGTTGAATGTTACAGAACTGCAGATCGGTGCAAAAATGTGTAATAATGGCCTTAAATAACCTGTATCTTTTATATATAGCGTTAAATATTATTTATAGCCGATATACTTGTGCTTTGTGCAAAGAACAATATTGTTTGTTATATATACATATATATATGATAAACATTTGTTTATAACTGAGAAAGCCTCTGTTATAAACAAACACCAATCATTAAATTCTGTTATCTGATGATTCACCACTACAGGAAACATTCAGTTTCTAAACGCACACACACTCACACATCATCTCGCTGTCTCCCACAAAAACCAAACAGATGATTTGAAGCACTAAACGTGCCCACACATGCTGCTAGACTGTGACTCACGCTCTTCCTACACTAGTCTTCTGATTGAAAAATGCAGTTTATATATGAAGCAACATCCATATAACCAGACATTCAGTTGTGAGATACCACAGCAGTTTTAATGCCTGAAGTTCTGCTGATGTTCTCATTTGTCTCAACGACAGATGTTCGGCTGACGCATGCCAGGCAAGTTCACAAGCTGATTTGGACATCTCTAAATTGGCTCATTATTTGATCAGATTGTCAAATTGATTAAACATTTTTATTGAACAATTGCATGACATGGCAATTAATTAATCAAATTAATAATATACATCATTATTTGCTGAGAAAGACCCCCATATAAAGATGATTCATACAAAAATGCTAAATATTTCAAATATTTTATGTAGGGCCTGTAATAAATATATAATACGGATTGAAATTTTGTTTGAAAAAAATTGCATTATTGTGGCAAATGAAGCACTGATTACAGTGAGGGCCAAAATATTGGCACCCTTGGTAAATATGAGCTAAAAAGGCTGTGAAAAAAAATGCATTGTTTATCTTTTTGATCTTTCATTCAAAAAATGCTCAAAATCTAACCTTTAACTGAAATAAAACAATTGAAATAGGGGAAATATCTCATTATGAAATAAATATTTTTTCCAAAATGCATTGGCCATAATTATTGGCACCCCTAGAAATTCTTATGAGTAAAATATATCTGAAGTACATTCCCATTCATATTTTAATTTGTTTTGTACACCTGGGTGACTAGGAACATGAAATTGTTCAGCCATGACTTCCTGTTTCACATGGGCATAAATATGAGGTAACACACAAGCCAAATTCCCTTAATCATCAATCACAGTGGGTTACACTAAATAATATAGTTCTGAAGTGTGTCAAAAGGTTGTTGAGCGTCACAAAATGGGAAGCGCAATAATTAAGAAGTTCCAATCAGCTGGGGATATTAAGAATCAGCCTGGAAAAGGACGTGTGTCTATATTGTCTCCACGCACAGTGTGGAGGATGGTTCAAGTGGCCAAAGAATCTTCAAGGATCACAGCTGGAGAATTGCAGAAATTAGTTGGGTCTTGGGGTCAGAAATCTCAAAAAACATATCAGACATCACCTACATCACCACAAGTTGTTTGGGAGGGTTTCAAGAAAAAAAGCCTCTGCTCTCATCCAACAACAAACTCAAGCATCTTCAGTTTGCCAGACACTACTGGAACTTCAAATGGGACCGGGTTCTATGGTAAAAAAAATAGCTTTTTGGCAGCAAACACCAGAGATGGGTTTGGTGCACACAGAGATGAAGTACCCAATGCCCACAGTTAAATGTGGTGCTGCATCATTAATGTTGTGGGGCTGTTTTTCTGCCAGAGGTCCTGGACATCTTGTTCGGATACATGGCATCATGGACTCTATCATATACCAACAGATAAAAAATCTAAACCTGACTGCCTCTGCCAGAAAGCTTACAATGGGACCTGGTTGGATCTTCCAGCAGGACAATGATCCAAAACACACATCAACATCAACACAAAAATGGTTCACTGACCACAAAATCAAGGTTCTGCCATGGCCATCCCAGTCCCCTGACCTGAACCCCATAGAAAACCTGTGTGGTGAACTGAAGAGGAGAGTCCACCAGCATGGACCTCTGATTATGAAGGATCTGTAGAGATGCTGTATGGAGGAATGATCTCAGATCCCTTGCCAGGTGTTCTCCAACCTCATTATGCATTATAAGAGAAGACTCAGAACTGTTATCTTGGCAAAGGGAGGTTGCAAAAAATATTGAATAAAAGGATGCCAATAATTATGGCCAATGCGATTTGGAGAAAAATACTTATTTAATAATGAGATATTTCCCCTATTTTAGTTGTTTTACTTCAATTAACCTTTGAATGAAAGATCAAAAGGATAAACAATGCAATGCAGAACAATGCTGAGATGCTGTTTGTAATGAACTAACTCTTGTGTGACGTTTGTTCCTCTGTTGTGTACAAAGAGTGTGCGTCTGACTTCTCGCGTGAACGCACCAGGCGCTTCACTGATGCATCGTGCTGGCTGAAAGTGATTTTTTAAAGTTAATAAAGTAATTATCGAATTGTTTCTTACACCAATCTATAGATTTGCTTCAGAAGACATTAATTGATCGATTGGAGTTCTGTGGATTACTTTCATGCTGCCTAAATTTGACTTTTGGACCGTCAAACGGCCAGCAGCCTGATGGCACCCATTTACTTCCATTATAAGGACCTACAGAGCTTCAACATTCTTCTAAAAATCTTCATTTGTGTTCTGATGAAGAAAGAAAGTCATGCATATCTGGGATGGCATCAGGGTAAGTGAATAATGAGAGAATTTTCATTTTGAGGTGAACTAATTCTTTAAGAACTCAATATATTGTTTTATTTTCAAAAGAAAGAAAAGAGTCAGATCTGTTTATTTCAGAATATTGTTGATTAACATTAAATACAAGTTAGCAGGCTGTTAAAATGAATGTTTCCCCCAAAATCATTTGCCATCTGTGAAATTTGCACAGTTTTATCTGCAGAACAGAAATCTGCAACATCATTTAAACAACTTTTCAAATTTTTGCTTAATAAGCTACATGCATCTATCTAGTTGAAGTAAAAAGGTTTATGTAAACCCATTGAAAATGGTAACAAGAATAAGTAATATTATATAGTAATATTAACTCGAGATAACTAGTCCAAATAAATTAATATACTTTTTCTGTTACTACTACAGTTTCAGTCTGTGTTTTCAGTTGTGTAGAAGGCTTTATTGCACAGTAGATTTATGATCGCAATCTTGATTTTGGCGCCACCATGCGTTGCAAATGTTGGACACCCTCTCTGGTTATTAACCGATCCAAGGGCTTTTCACCTATAGAGTTTTAGCGCCCCCTACCGCTCAGAGTTGGTAAACACTCACCATAAGTTCCTTTGTCATGTGATACCTGTTTCTTTACTCAGCGCTGTTCGAGATGGACCAATCATAGTGCGTTGTGAAGACTGGATGAGGAGTTTTATTTGATAATTTTATAGAGATTGATCAGGCATCTTTCTAAGTGTATGTAAAATAACAAACGGTACTTAAAGTTATTAAATATATAAATAAATTAAGTATTACCTTTTTCAGTCAGAAAACAGTGAGATTTGAATGTGGTTCAGCTTTGAGGGATATCTGGCGTCATCTACAGGAAACAGTCCTTAGCGATATTTACCAGGGCCCTTCTATCAACAATATGGATGATGTCTATGGAGGAGATGCTGAATAAATTGCTTTTGTGAGGAAACAGATGTCTGGTAATCTTCAACATGTGTTACACTAAAAAATACTTTTGGAGTGAACTATGTGGGAAGTTTACTATGATCGCAGGAGGTGTACTCATGTCATCTCACTTTCCCTATGGAAAGCCAAATTATCTTTTAATGTTTCTAGCGTTACCCATCATAATTCCATTTTTACTAGTAAGAATTCCAATTAGAGAAGTCTCTAACTAATTTTTTACTCATCGTTTACCCATTAATTTTTAATAACAGAGCTCTAAAATTTTATTTTTGCTAGTTAGAATTCCAATTAGAGAGCTCTGTAATTGCATTTTTACTAGTAAGAATTCCAATTGGAGACCTCTACAATTAAATATTTGCTAGTTAGAATTCCAATTGGAGACCTCTACAATTTAATTTTTACTAATTAGAATTCCAATTAGAGAGCTCTGTAATTGCATTTTTACTAGTTAGAATTCCAATTAGAGAGCTCTGTAACTGCATTTTTACAAGTAAGAATTCCAATTGGAGACCTCTACAATAAAATTTTTGCTAGTTAGAATTCCAGTTAGAGAGCTCTGTAATTCCATTTTTACTAGTAAGAAAATTCCAGTTAGAGAGCTCTGTAATTCCATTTTTACTAGTAAGAATTCCAGTGGAGACCTCTACAATTCCATTTTTACTAGTAAGTATTCCAATTAGAGAGCTCTGTAACTGCATTTTTACTAGTAAGAATTCCAATTGGAGACCTTTACAATTGAATTTTTACTAGTAAGAATTCCAATTGGAGACCTCTACAATAAAATTTTTGCTAGTTAGAATTCCAGTTAGAGAGCTCTGTAACTGCATTTTTACTAGTAAGAAAATTCCAGTTAGAGAGATCTGTAATTCCATTTTTACTAGTAAGAATTCCAATGGAGACCTCTACAATTCCATTTTTACTAGTAAGAATTCCAAGTAGAGAGCTCTAAAATTGAATTATTTCTAGTAAGAATTCCAATTAGAGCGCTCTATAATCGAATTTTTGCTAGTTAGAATTCCAATCCTGTGTCTTTAATTGGAATTTTTACTAGTAAAATGCCATTGTAGAGCTCTGTAAATCATTTGTAGACCTCTTTAATTGGAGTTTTTACTAGTAAAATGCCACTGTAGAGCTCTGTAAATCAATTGTAGACCTCTTTAATTGGAGTTTTTACTAGTAAAATGCCACTGTAGACATCTGTAAATCAATTGTAGACCTCTTTAATTGGAGTTTTTACTAGTAAAATGCCACTGTAGAGCTCTGTAAATCAGTTGTAGACCTCTTTAATTGGAGTTTTTTTTCTAGTAAAAGCCATTGTAGAGCTCTGTAAATCAATTGTAGACCTCTTTAATTGGAGGTTTTACTAGTAAAATGCCATTGTAGACCTCTTTAATTGGAGTTTTTACTAGTAAAATGCCATTGTAGAGCTCTGTAAATCAATTGTAGACCTCTTTAATTGGAATTTTTACTAGTAAAATGCCATTGTAGAGCTCTGTAAATCATTTGTAGACCTCTTTAATTGGAGTTTTTACTAGTAAAATGCCACTGTAGAGCTCTGTAAATCAATTGTAGACCTCTTTAATTGGAGTTTTTACTAGTAAAATGCCACTGTAGAGCTCTGTAAATCAGTTGTAGACCTCTTTAATTGGAGTTTTTTTTCTAGTAAAAGCCATTGTAGAGCTCTGTAAATCAATTGTAGACCTCTTTAATTGGAGGTTTTACTAGTAAAATGCCATTGTAGACCTCTTTAATTGGAGTTTTTACTAGTAAAATGCCATTGTAGAGCTCTGTAAATCAATTGTAGACCTCTTTAATTGGAGGTTTTACTAGTAAAATGCCATTGTAGACCTCTTTAATTGGAGTTTTTACTAGTAAAATGCCATTGTAGAGCTCTGTAAATCAATTGTAGACCTCTTTAACTGGAGTTTTTACTAGTAAAATGCCATTGTAGAGCTCTGTAAATCAATTGTAGACCTCTTTAATTGGAGTTTTTACTAGTAAAATGCCATTGTAGAGCTCTGTAAATCAGTTGGAGAGCTCTGCAGTTGCATTCTAACTAGTAGAAATGCAAATAGAGAGCTCTGTAATTGGAATTCTTACTAGTAGAAAATATATTGTAGAGCTCTCTAACTGAAATATTACTAGTACAAATTCAATTACAACTCTGGATGCATTAAAAGCAAAATTGGCTTGCCATATTTCCCAGCATGGAGAGGACTAGATTCAAATGAGACTGTATTTATTAAATATTGTTTTAACATAAATAAACTTGACTCCTCCTGTTAAAAAAAAAAAAAAAAAAAAAAAAAAGATAAAATTGCCGTTAAATAAGAGAGGTCGCAGACAATTTTGCGACAGGTAGATGTCAGTTTACGGCTCTCCCTATTCGTTTGTATAGTGTCCGCAAACGTTGACTTACTGTCGTAACACGCTGGTTGAGCGTTACGCTCTCTCCGATGGAAGTTGTTATTGGCCATAGAAGATCTCTGGCATTTACCGCCCAACAGTCGCGTCGCGTCACATCAAGCCGCTGCTTTTGGAGTTTCACACAGACGCGCAGTGACGCGCAGCCCTCGGAAGGTTTTTATGAATCTTTTTCTCTTTTTTCAGTGGATTTGTGTGTTTGACTGGCAGTGAGGAACATATGCAGACTTTAAACAGAAACAAACAAACAAACAACACGATGAAAAAAATACCTCTGTAATCTGAGCATTATCACGTAAGTGTGTGTGTGTGTCTGTTTATTTGTTTTTGTGTGTGCATGTTTGGCTAGATTTGGGAGAGCCACAATGTTTGGAAATGCCCTCACAAATTTAGTGAAACATGACAAAACTGCTTTAAATCTCATAATTGCAACAGGTTTGTGTGAAGTTTGTGGTTGTGTGTTTATGTTGTGAGATGTTGCTCAAGTAATTCAGTGTTTTGCTCTTAAACAATGAGCGGAATTTACATAGAAACACTTAACAAACAATGCTGCTTTTATCAGCACGAATACTCATGTTCTCTTAATTTCTGTCTCTCTGGATGTTTTCTGTCTGTCTCTCTGGTTGCTCGGTTGCAGGAATGTTTGCCTCTTTATCCGGTAAATGCTCTAAGAATGTGTTTTTGTGTTTGTGTTGAATGTGTGCTGTGTTTAAATGCACTTGTTGAGCTTGATGGAAAAACAGGACATCAGTTCTGTTGAGACTGTAATAGACAGACAGCAACAGGCATGTTTAAACGAAGGGTGCATTCTTAAGGCCTTTGGGGTCACATTTGTCCCCAAACAATAACCGTGTTAATGTGCGCCGAAATCATGGAATTTTCTTTTAAACAAATGTAATAACACTAACTTAACTAATTTAAAAACTCATAAGTTGTGCAGACTTTGGGAGGTTGTGGTATTTTTTTAAGCTTATTTTCCTCTAAATAGTTGAACGACACTATTAATTTTCATATAAAATAAGAACATTTTGTCACAGTGAAGATCTACATTTCTCAGTTTAATTCAGGGAGAAAATATGAAAAAAGTGTCATGCATTAGGGGCAGATTGCTTCCATCTGCTGGGGAAAAAAACAACTTTTAACTTTTAAAATTGCATTAAATTATACAATTTATATAGATTATAACCAGTAGATTTGCCTGGTTGAAGCAAACAGATTTTTATTTTATTTTATTTTATTTTTTATCACAAGTTCTGCATTTGGACATGATCAAACAATCACTATTTTTGTCAAAATGTAATTATTATTTTTTAAAATTTTTTATTTGATCAAGTTCTGCATTTGGATATACATTTAGACATGATCAATCAATCACTATTTTTGTCAAAATGTAAAATGATTTATTTATTTTTGGTTTGAGGTGTTTTGAAGTGTCAGTTTTTGCAATGATGCCACATTATGATTACAAAGAGAAGACGTAAGAGTAAAATTTTTGTTACCAATCATTTATTTCAAACATCCAAGTTCAATAGATCAATAGAATAAATTAATAAAAAAATGTCAATAAAACCAACAGCAGAAATGAACAGGAATGAACAGTGATAATTAATTATGTGTACAAATATAAGACTAAAAAATGTCTCTCACCACTAAGTGTAAACTTTATCACAGTGGAAAAAAACAACAGTCTGAAACTCAACCTTTGATCTCTGTGTGGGTGTGTGTGTGTGTGTGTGTGTGTGTGTGTGTGTTGATGTGCATGCATGCATGCATGTGTGTATGTGTGTTCTCCATTCTGGATGTGTTATGGTCTCACCCCTTCATTTCTCTGTGTTTTTTCTGCATTGTGGCTGATTTTATTTGACAAATTCTATAAGAAATTCTCACTTTTATAGTCTCACCTTTTCATTCCTGTGTGTGTGTGTGAGCATGTGCATTATGCATTGTGGCTATTATATAGTATCACCCCTTCATTTCTGTGGGTGTTTGTTCTGCATTGTGGCTGATTTATTGATTTTAGTTGACAAGCAATAAAAAAATGCTAGTTTTATCCTCTCACCCATTCATTTCTTATGTGGAGTCAAATTTGACCCTGAACATCACGAGTGTGAGTTTTTTTTGTCACACCACCACACAACCTCAATCCAGCCCAATTTATTGGGGTGTGTGTGTATGGATAGCAAATGTAGGAAAAGTCACCAAATCGCCTGCTACTGAGACAAGGGTGTAGCCAGAAAATTACATTTGGTGGGCCTCAATAAAAATGGATGGGCCAAATTTTCGCCCAGATTTCTTTTTAACAAATTTTCCTTTTTAACAGAAAGGCGACACATTCAAAAAGTTCTTTCATGCTTTCAGAAATCATAATTTATGAATTTTTAAACTATTTTATAAATATATATTTGAAGTCAAAGAATAATCTGTAATATTTTGGGTGGGCCTGGGTCTAACTTGCAATAAACCCTTGGCAATGCCACTTAGTGACTGAGATGAAGGGGTAATTTTTGACCACAAAGCTACATACAGTTGAAGTCAGAAGTTTACATGCACTTAGGCTGAAGTCATTAAAACTCATTTTTTACCAATCCACAGATTTAATATTAGCAAACTATAGTTTTGGCAAGTCATGGACATCTACTTTGTGCATGACATGAGTAATTTATCCAACAATTGTTTACAGACAGATTGTTTCACTTTTAATTGACTATATCACAATTCCAGTGGGTCAGAAGTTTACATACACTACAAGTTAACTGTGCCTTTAAGCAGCTTGGAAAATTCCAGAAAATTATGTCAAGCCTTTAGATAATTAGCCAATTAGCTTCTGATAGGAGGTGTACTGAATTGGAGGTGTACCTGTGGATGTATTTTAAGGCCTACCTTCAAACTCAGTGCCTTTTTGCATGACATCATGAGAAAATCAAAAGAAATCAGACAAGGCCTCAGAAAAAAAAATTGTGGACCTCCACAAGTCTGGTTCATCCTTGGGAGCAATTCCTAAATGCCTGAAGGTACCACATTCATCTATAAAAACAATAGTACGCAAGTATAAACACCATGGGACCGCACAGCCATCATACCGCGCAGGAAGGAGACGCATTCTGTCTCCTAGAGATGAACGTAGTTTGGTGCGAAAAGTGCAAATCAATCCCAGAACAACAGCAAAGGACCTTGTGAAGATGCTGGAAGACACAGGTAGACGAGTATCTATATCCACAGTAAAACGAGTCCTATATTGACATAATCTGAAAGGCTGCTCAGCAAGGAAGAAGCCACTGCTTCAAAACCGCCATAAAAAAGCCAGACTACAGTTTGCAAGTGCACGTTACTTTTTGGAGAAATGTCCTCTGGTCTGATGAATCAAAAATTGAACTGTTTGACCATAATGACCATCGTTATGTTTGGAGGAAAAAAGGTGAGGCTTGCAAGTCGAAGATCACCATCCCAACCGTGAAGCATGGGGGTGGCAGCATCATGTTGTGGGGGTGTTTTGCTGCACGAGGGACTGGTGCACTTCACAAAACAGATGGCATCATGAGGAAGGAAAATTATGTGGATATATTGAAGCAACATCTAAAGACATCAGCCAGGAAGTTAAAACTCGGTCACAAATGGGTCTTCCAAATGGACAATGACCCCAAGCATACCTCCAAAGTTGTGGCAAAATGGCTTAAGGACAACAAAGTCAAGGTATTGGAGTGGCCATCACAAAGCCCTGACCGCAATCCGATAGAACATTTGTGGGCAGAACTGAAAAAGTGTGTGCGAGCAAGGAGGCCTACAAACCTGACTCAGTTACACCAGTTCTGTCTGGAGGAATGGGACAAAATTCCAGCAACTTATTGTGAGAAGCTTGTGGAAGGATACCCAAAACATTTGACCCAAGTTAAACAATTTAAAGGCAATGCTACCAAATACTAACAAAGTGTATGTAAACTTCTGACCCACTGGGAATGTGATGAAAGAAATAAAAGCTGAAATAAATCATTCTCTCTACTATTATTCTGACATTTCACATTCTTAAAATAAAGTAGTGATCCTAACTGACCTAAGACAGGGAATGTTTTCTATGATTAAATGTCAGGAATTATGAAAAACTGAGTTTAAATGTATTTGGCTAAGGTATATGCAAACTTCTTATTTCAACTCTAAGGGTTAAACATACAGTAATTGTGTGTGTGTGTGTGTTTGAGGGATGTGGGCTGAAACCACAAGATTTCACTGTGAGTTGTAAAGGAAGCTAATAAGAGTTTTTAAAGACACAGAGCATTAATACTAGTGCACTAATCTAATGCACTGCACCTTTACATGTGGAGTTTGATTTCTAACATTTCATGTTAGAGTTGTTTCAAACTGAGTGTTTTAGAGGTGTTTGTGTTTGACTGATGTGTTAACTAGTCCTGTGATGTGTCTGGAATGTTAATCAGGTTGATGTTTGTGAAGCGGCTCAGTTGTGGCTGATATTATTAAATGTTTGTGATTGTTTCATTCTGAGAATATTCACAGTGGATGCCCGTAAATGCTCCCATTTTCCTGTGTGGGGTCACTATGGAGTTATATACAGTGCATCCGGAAAGTATTCCCCGCACTTCACTTTTTCCACATTTTGTTATGTTACAGCCTTATTCCAAAATGGATTAAATTCATTATTTTCCTCAAAATTCTACAAACAATACCCCATAATGACAACGTGAAAGAAGTTTGTTTGAAATCTTTGCAAATTTATTAAAAATAAAAAACATGTACATATGTATTCACAGCCTTTGCCATGACACTCAATTGAGCTCAGGTGCATCCTGTTTCCACTGATCATCCTTGAGATGTTTCTACAACTTGATTGGAGTCCACCTGTGGTAAATTCAGTTGATTGGACATGATTTGGAAAGGCACACACCTGTCTATATAAGGTTCCACAGTTAACAGTGCATGTCAGAGCACAAACCAAGCCATGAAGTCCAAGGAATTGTCTGTAGACCTCCGAGACAGGATTGTATCGAGGCACAGATCTGGGGAAGGGTACAGAAAAATTTCTGCAGCATTGAAGGTCCCAATGAGCACAGTGGCCTCCATCATCCGTAAATGGAAGAAGTTTGGAACCACCAGGACTCTTCCTAGAGCTGGCCGCCCGGCCAAACTGAGCGATCGGGGGAGAAGGGCCTTAGTCAGGGAGGTGACCAAGAACCCGATGGTCACTCTGACAGAGCTCCAGCTTTCTCTGTGGAAAGAGGAGAACCTTCCAGAAGAACAACCGTCTCTGCAGCACTCCACCAATCAGGCCTGTATGGTAGAGTGGCCAGACGGAAGCCACTCCTCAGTAAAAGGCACATGACAGCCCGCCTGGAGTTTGCCAAAAGGCACCTGAAGGACTCTCAGACCATGAGAAACAAAGATTGAACTCTTTGGCCTGAATGGCAAGCGTCATGTCTGGAGGAAACCAGGCACCGCTCATCACCTGGCCAATACCATCCC
>NC_059382.1:1117500-1165000 GCF_019703515.2 Myxocyprinus asiaticus
TCTCAGATGCGGAGGCATTAGTGTAAATCATGTTGAAGATTAGCGGACAGGTGGTCAGTTCATTAAGTGTCCTCACAAAAAACAGGTAATTCAACGTCGTGTAGCATCTTCTCCACAGGTATCCATTAAAAAAGAACGGCCTTTTGTTTCCTCGCTAGTGTACCGCTCATAGACCACCGCGTTACGCTATTCTATGCTAACTCCATAGGCTTACTTGTTCAAATCATTTGTTACATGGAAAGACGAAGCTAGAAAAAGTGATGGGTGTTACTGTCTGTCACTTTACTTCAGCCCAATAACAACACAGTATGAAGCAATCGAACAAACGTCGAGCTCAGTCAGGCTCAATGCAACAAAATAAAGCTGCACTGTCCTCTCCGTGAATGTACAGAACAATATGGAAAAAATAAATATGATAAAGCATGAATAACGTTTACGTGATAGCTGGGATACTTTTAAAAGTGCTACAGCCAATTAAAACAGTCCTGAATTGTCATTTTTAATTAGTGAAAATGCTAATATTGTCTATATCAAGATATTAAAATGCATATAGAATGGCATACATTTACAAAGACAAAACTACTTGTATCGGTACTCGGTATCGGCCGATACCCAAATCTAGGTACTTGGTACTTGTATCGGCCTTCGTGGTATTGGTGCACCTATTGGTGCACCTTTAGTAAAAATGATTAATTAATAAAGTAAACAATGTTGTTGTACATTTTCTTTTGGGGTTCATGTTAGTCTAACTTTACATAACAACAGTAGATTTCTATGACGTGTCCTCATTTAGATTAGCCAAGTAAACGTGAGTGTGTTTGTGTTTGTGTGTGTGTGTGTATGTATGATGCTGGTTGTCTCAGATCACACACTTTATCCTCTGTTTGATACACTCAGAGGTCAAGGGTCATGGGCTGAGCAAACTTGTAACCATGACGATCAGTCAGATGCACAAGGGGTGAGACTTAGTCATGAGTCTGTCTGTGTCATTGTTTTCTGCAGATTTGTATTCGTCAGCCATAATTGTGACCTCACAGTCCTGAACATGCTGAATAATTTACTTTTGACTGAAAACCGCTCTCTCTCTGGTTTCAATAAACTATTTCACAAGTGTAGTTCCTTCTCTTGACTCGCAAACAAGCAAGTTCTTCCTCTATCATCTCATTTTTGTCTTGTGTTGCTCTTCTTAATGTGTGAACAATGAACCACTTTCATAAGAGAGAGCTGTGTTTGTGTGTGTTCAGGGTTTAACAGTAAACCTTTTTTTCTGTTGGCTTGTCGGGTGCCAGTATTTTCACTTATCCCACCACAAAAATGTTAATACTAGTAACATACTGTGGGTGTTTATTCAACTACAGGCACTTTCAGCACTATGGACTTATAGAAAGTGAAGTCTCCTCTTTTTTTCACACTCTCACTTGTTTATTTAAAGGAATATTTCACCCAAAAAATGACAATTCTCTCATCATTTACTCACCTTTATGCTGTTTCAAACTCGTATGAAACACATCCGTGAACCCGTAACGCCGGACCCATATTTGCGGACATGGATGTTTTGTTCTACAGCATAAATTACACAATTGAAGCTGGCGTTTAAAAAAAAAATGTTTGCTTCAATATGGCGTCACAATTCATGTTTGAGGTATGACTGTGTGTAATTTAATGTTATAGAACAAAACGTCTATGTGTCGTCAAGTAATGTTAATCACAGACATTATTTTACTTATAAATCCAAAACGCCCATTATAAAACCCCATAGGAAAATCCAGAGGGAACCCTTGGAGAATTCTCTTCCGGGTTTGTGGACAACAACCTGAACAGCTCTTTTTGGGGCTTTTCCACTGCACAGTACGACTTGACTCTGCTCGCTTTTTGGGGGTTTTCCACTGTGGATGGTACCTGGTACCTGGAACTTTTTTTTAGTACCACCTTGGTCGAGGTTCCAAGTGAGCCGAGCCGATACTAAATGTGATGTCAAAACCTTGCAGATCACTGATTGGTCAGAGAGAATCGTCACTACCAGCGTCACTGGATTTGCGACACGGGACATCAACCCTCTAGTTTTAAAGTTAGCAACAGTGACAGCAGTATCATTTGTTCACGCGGCTTTCGAATTGTAAAAAGAAATGGCTGTGCGCAAAACCACGCCGTGGTCAATAAACGAGTTGCAGACGTTCCTCTCGTTAGTAGCCGAGGAGAGGATCCAACGAGAGCTGGATGGGGTGATGCAACTATGACGATCAGCCTATAATACCACCCACGTTGAGGCGGCACTAAACTGCAGTGGAAAGCAAGCTCGGAAAAGTAAAGCGAGCAGAGTCGATTCAAGTCGAACCGTAACATGCAGTGGAAAAGTGCCATTAGAGGAGCTTTTGATCATGCGTCAAGATTCAGGAAGTGGAATCGGTTTTATTGTGCTCAGAGACTGCAGATGACATACAGGACAGCCAACCAGGACAACCCGGAACCTGGGAGTGGTGTTTGATGACCAGCTAAATTTCATCTGCCACATCTCGTCAACTGCTCAGTCTTGCAGTTTCGTGCTTTACAACATCCTGATCCAAGCTCTGATCATCTCAAGACTGGACTACTGAAATGCCCAGACGGTCTAGACTACAGCAGCGCAGCTGGTCTTCAATCAGCCAAAAAGGGCTCATGTCACCCCACTCTTGATTTCAGTCCACTGGCTACCTGTAGCTGCCCGCATCAAATTCAAGGCCTCAACTCTGTCCTTCAGGACAGCCAATGGAACAGCACCTAGCGGTCCCGTCGTGAAGAGACACAAAGTTCACTTCACAATCATTCCCTCTCTCTGTTCCTCTGTGGTGGAATGAAATTCCAACCTCCACAAGATGACTGCTCACACTATCTAAGCATTCAAGAAACATCTGAAAACACATCTGTTCCGCGAGCACTTAACCAATCCACATTAATGACACTTGCTATTTATAATAATAATAATAATAATAATAATAAAAAGAGAAGTCTCTTTCTTCTGCGCCAGCATCTTAACTACTCCAGCCACTGTGAGAACTTGGCAGTGCCATGCTGAAGATATTGTTGAGTTTTGTATGACAAATATCAGCTCTATAATTTAGGTTTCATAATTTAGTATAGGCATCGGTAATCACATTCAGTTGATAAAGTATGGTCAATGGTAATGACGTTAAACCCATAAATAAACACATCGTGGACAGTTGCGTACACAATACAATGGGGGGGAAAGTCGTATAGCTTTAAACACATTAAAGACTTTTTCCTGTTGCAAGGGAAGTATATCCCTGTACATTCTTGGATTTACTCAAGAAGTTTCACCAGTGACGCTGGGATGCGCTCGTCCGAACTAGAGAAGGTAAATGGTGGTGGACATCCAAACAGAATTTTTTTTTTGATCTCTTGGACTGTTTCATTCACAAAAGAACCTCTGATGGCAGCAGAAGTATGCAATGACTGAGTTCCTCCCTTACGTTTTAGAACAAACATGCAAGTGTTTACTAAATCAATATTTTACGACGTGAATTCACTCCATTAAAAACTGTTTGCATAGATGTTAAAAGCTTCCTATTCTCATTTACTAGCGAGTCTGAAGCCTTCCTTATATGACGTTTCATGGGCGTGGATTATGATAATTGTGAATGAATGTGCACGCGTGCTCTATTTACAAACGTTTGGAATTCACTAACATACACATGTTTTACTAACAAATCTGGAGAATACGAAGCGTTCGTGAAGTTTTCGAGAAGCTCCATTTTGCATGTAAATTACTCACAGTTTTTATGTATATTTACGACATTTTCATGAATGAGGCCCGATTAAAGCATATTGTCACACTTTTTGCATAATTTGGCAAAATTGCAGCTTGATTGGAAATTAAAACTAATAAACAAGTGATATTTACCTTGATTCTTCTTTGTTTTGTCTCATTTCATCTCAAGCATGCTGTTTTGTTCACTTGGTTAACAAGTACACTAACTTTTAGGGGTGCCTGGGTAGCTCAGCGAGTATTGACGCTGACTATCACCCCTGGAGTCGTGAGTTTGAATCCAGGACGTGCTGAGTGACTCCAGTCAGGTCTCCTAAGCAACCAAATTGGCCCGGTTGCTAGCGAGGGTAGAGTCACATGGGGTAACCTCCTCGTGGTCGTGATTAGTGGTTCTCGCTCTCAGTGGGGCGTGTGGTAAGTTGTGTGTGGATCACAGAGAGTAGCATGAGCCTCCACATGCTGTGAGTCTCCGCGATGTCATGCACAACGAGTCACGTGATAAAATGCGTGGATTGACGGTCTCAGAAGCGGAGGCAACTGAGACTTGTCCTCCACCACCCGGATTGAGGTGAGTTGGAATTGGGCATTCCAAATTGGGAGAAAAGGGGATTTAAAAAAACAAAAAAATTACACTAACTTTTAAAAACACTTTATTAGGGGTAAAATTGTTTGTTGTTGTAGAAATGCCGCCTCAGCTGGGGGACAGTTGTAATTTAAAAAATAAACATATAAAAAAATAATTAATAGAATTCATTTTCACACAATAAATATTGGAATGGTTCATGTTTATTTCACTCTTTGTTTAGATGATCATAGTTTTAAACATGTAATAATTAGGGGGTCTGTGTAGCTCAGTCAGTATTGACGCTGACTATCACACCTGGAGTCGCTAGTTCGAATCCCAGGGCGTGCTGAGTGACTCCAGTCAGGTCTCCTAAGCAGCCAAATTGGCCCAGTTGCTAGGGAGGGTAGAGTCACATGAGGTAACCTCCTCGTGGTCACTATAATGTGGTTCTCGCTCTCGGTGGGGCGCGTGGTGAGTTGAGCGTGGTTGCCGCGGTGGATGGCGTGAGGCCTCCACACACGCTATGTCTCCGTGGCAGCACGCTCAACAAGCCATGTGATAAGATGTGCGGGTTGATGGTCTCAGACGCAGAGGCAACTATGATTCGTCCTCCGCCACCCGGATTGAGGCGAGTCACTACACCACCACGAGGACTTAGAGCACATTGGGAATTGGGCACTCCAAATTGGGAGGAAAAAGAAAAAAACAACATGTAATAATTAGTATTTTTATTGTATTTTCCTAGTTTAAAATTGAAAGTCTGGATCTGGGACAAGACTAAAACAGTCAAATCTTGACAAAGACATTTGAAAAGTTAAAAAAAAAACAAGTTTCCAATTCAGTTTTAAGAAGACCTTTATATAACAAAAAGTTGAAATCTGTCTGTTTTAATAAAAATTAACCCCTGCAACATGTAAAAGTTGAGGAAACATTCATATGTATTTTTAGATGTGTTGAAGAAAAATGTATTTTAACGTTACATTTTATGTATAAGAAAAAGTTACAGAAATGTAACTCTTCAAAATATTGAACCCATGATCAAAAAGTTCAGACAACCAAATGTTTAAGTTTGCAAGGGATAAATACACATACAAGGTTAACTAATGTAAGATTCTGTCAACCGGCCCTGTAGAAATGCTGTGAAAAATATTAAAGTGTTAAAAATAACCTAGATGAACTGGTCGACTTCACTGTTGGACGAGTTGCTCATTCTGTACATCGTTTCAAACGTGTTGAATTGGGATGCAGTCATTGATTATCATTGCTGTTTATTCAGCTGATGAATGCTTACACGAGCTGATGCAGATTTGTGTTTATAATGTTTGTAGAAACCCGTGTGACCTGAAGATTCAGTCATGAATGCCAAGCTTTAAGTTTTCCATCTGTGAGGAGGATATACAGATGCTGACCGCGCGTGCGTGCGCGCGTGCGTGCGTGCGTGTGTGTGTGCGTGCGTGTGTGTGTGTGTGTGTTGAGGGTTTAATTACACACATTTGACACTTACATACATGCCATTTCACACTCCAGTGTGTTGTTTTGCTTTTCTGTAGTTCCTTATAAAATGATATTAGCAAAATGAGGAAACGACTAAAACACTAACACCCACAGAATTTGTTTGTTGATTGATGTGTGTGTGTGTGTGTGTGTGTGTGTGAGAGAGAGAGTTTGATTTGTTTTCTGATCAGTAAAGTATTAAAAATAGTTTGTGTCTTTTAGTTCATGTTTGTAGCTTTGAGGTCATCTATATGTTAGTGCACTGCTAAAAATGGACAAAATAAACAATTAAAAGAAGGCACGAGTCCTGCTGTCCCAATCAAACTTCCTGTTTCAATAGGGACTAAAGGAAGCATTCAGGTTAAACATGTTCAGTCCCTTGTTTTCAGTGTATATTTGAGGTTCATTTTATCATGCCACCTGTATTCAGATTTAAAGTCAACATGAAACAGCGTTCACAACCCATTTGACTTCTGTAATGTGACGTTTTTCATGAGTGAAACAAGATAATCAATGAGAAATCACGTAGTGTGTCTATACGATAGGTGATTGAAAAATAAAAGGGCTTGATGACAACAAACTGTTGAATCGTTCAGAAACATTTATTAAGAATACTCAAGACCACAAAACTGTTTTATTCAGAGTTTTGTTTGTTGTTTATAGTTCCTGATTCTTGGTTTTAGAATATAAAGAACTTCTGACCCACAAGAGGAAGTACATTTGTATTTCATACAATGACGTGCAATGTTTGGCATGTTCACATAGTCAGGATTACTGTTATACGGTAACATGTTAAACATATGCTGCTCGATGCATATTCCACTAACGTTCCACTAACGTTTGACAAACACAAAGTGTCACAATAACCCAGCAAACTTCTGTTTGTCAAGAGTTGTACTTGAGAAGTGTGTTTGTATCTTTCTTCTAAATAAATGACACTTGCTTTGATGTGCTATCTAATGCAATTATATACATTCAGACGTTTTTAATGTGTGGTGGAAGTGATCAAATACGTTAGGGAGCCACTGTGAGAGTACACTGAGATTTTCAGCAGTCTTCACCGTGTTTGAGGAAGCAGCGTTAAAAGCAGACTGTCATGAGGTGGAAAGAGCTGGTTATCTTTTCGTTTATTTTAATCATTTATGGGGTGATTGTGAGGATGGTGGTTTAAAGCTGTGTCTTTTTGGATGGCTTCATATGCATATGCATAGTACTCTGCTATCGTTTGGAGACAAAATTGTCTCCAGAAGTCATCTAAATATGACAACGTATGACAAAACATCCGTTTGTGATATCTTCAAAGGTAAAGTGATTCTATGATATTTCTTAATTTAGATAGCTAATTAAAAATGTGTGTGTTATCTGTGTGATGATGAGCTCAAAGATTTTTTTTTAAATTTTTTATCCATGCAGCAACAGGAAATTACTTGCAGGAAATGAGTTTTGTTTTTTCAGCATTGTGGTGTTGAGTTGCTGAATAAATGTTTTTAATTTAATGTCATGTAATGTTTCTTATTTAGTCTAAAGTGGTTATATGTAATGGCCACATGTTCTGCTCAGGTTTGATATTAAGAGTTTTAATTCAACTCAAAAAACAATTAAATAATAATTCAATTTAAAAAATAACCATTAAAAGTGCTGTAAGCGATTAATTTTTTTTTTCTCATGGAAAAGTATGCAAAAAAATGTTCCTACTCCCTTAAAGATATTAATGAAATAAGTGCCTTGAGATATCTCACTGGTCTCTGTGACAGCTGTAGACTTTCACCTGTCAATCAGTTTGCTTGTTCTCATAGTGTTGTCTATGAAGTGGATCATCGAGGCTGTGATTCATTATGTTTATCAGTTGAGGGCGCTATTGTGCCACTGTTGAATTTGACAGCCACAGAAACAAACAATGCTGCTCTTTTGCTCTGTTTTGGTCTCAAAGTTATCTTTGGAGGCGGAGTTTTTGAATGAGAGGGCGTGGCTAATTCAATGGCTCAGTCACGTGTAAACTTTAAAAAGCTAAAATCGCTTACAGCATCTTTAAGATTTCTGATTGTTGCAGCATGTGTTTGTGTCTCACATTTTAATGTAAGTGTGAATCTCAGGCTTTTTTTAAGGTTAAAAATCCTTCGTTATGCACCAAATCTTCATTTCTTTTCTGCTTGTTATTGATATTTTGGTTGCACAATAAACTGCATCTGGAAGTTTATACATTCCGGATTCTTGTAGCCTCTATGTCTGTACCCGTTATAGTAAGGAAAGACTAAGAACAACTATTTATTTATTTATTTTTATCCCCTTTTCTCCCAATTTGGAATGCCCAATTCCCACTACTTAGTAGGTCCTCATGGTGGCGCGGTTACTCACCTCAATCCGGGTGGTGGAGGACAAGTCTCAGTTGCCTCCGCTTCTGAGACCGTCAATCCGCGCATCTTATCACGTGACTCGTTGTGCATGACACCGCGGAGACTCACAGCATGTGGAGGCTCATGCTACTCTCCGCGATCCACACACAAATTACCACATGCCCCATTGAGAGCGAGAACCACTAATCGCGACCACGAGGAGGTTACCCCATGTGACTCTACCCTCCCTAGCAACAGGGTCAATTTGGTTGCTTAGCAGACCTGGCTGGAGTCACTCAGCACGCCCTGGATTCAAACTCACGACTCCAGGTGTGATAGTCAGTGTCAATACTCGCTGAGCTACCCAGGCCCCCAAGAACAATTTTTTAACATCGATAAATCAATTTTAAAAACTATCGTCCAATTAAACGTAGGGTTGTAAATCGCAAATTTCATCATGATACATTCTTATATCCATTCTTTTAGCCAGCGATCTGATGTTTGTCGATACCTCAAAGTCTGCCGCGATACGATTTCAGTTCAATTCAGGGGCCTGCGATCGACTTCATGATATTATGTGCCTTTTTACACAATCCAGGGTTCGCACAAAGTCCTTAAAGTGCTTGAATTTAGCTTTTAGAAATGTAAGTACCGAAATACCTGAAAAAATTGCATGTTTTGTCAAAGTGCTTAAAAGCGCTTGAAACTATCGCGGAAATATTTTCTTTACACTTTGCACACCTGAGAAATGCATTACTTTTCCACACATCTTTTGATTATATTTGAGATACCTCTCGCTCACAGTGTACATCTTTGAACCGCCCAAGATTGAAAGGGGCCATCGGACCGACATGAAAAGCGACCAACCACAGCTCATTTTGGAGTTTTTTTACGTGATGTGTGGGGCGGGTAATAAACAAAGGTCTGTCCTTTGTGTTGTCGCCAAATGTCAGTATGTATACACAGACCTCCACAACTCGCATATGTGACCAGATTTTGCGCTAGGTGACAAAGATGTCTTATTAGCCACTGGCCAGTGATTGAGTTGTGTAGTGGCGAAAAACTTTCAATACGTGTTGCGTCGCATGAACACGCACTCTGAAGGAAATCGTGCAACTCTTCTCTCGTTAATGTGCAACAAAAACACATCTGTGAGATGCTCACTCTGAAGTGCAGTTGTTTTAAAGAGACAGTACAAGCTTATTGCCTTGTGGAATGAGGGAAACACTAGAGTGACAATATGTCATCTCTACAACATTCAAGCAAGTCTTTAAATCCAAAGTACTTACCCACAACAGAAGAATATATGCGCTATACGTCTTTTTTCTTGGCTACAACTTCCATGGTTGTATTGAACAATTCTCTTATTATTTACTGTGATAAATGATAGTAAGGATGTTGATGTGGAGATGTGAAAAGTCTTGTAATTGATGCCAGTACAAGGCAGGTGTTTTCTCTTTCCCTCGTCAGCGCTCTTCGGAATATCGCGGCTGTTTAGCCGTTTGACATGGTTGAATTGCTCCATAGCGATTTAAATTGGAAAATCTCATGTAGAATTCAAATGCGCCACGATATCGAGGGAAGCCAGATTTCATCGCTCGTGTGAGCCGCTCTGCGCTTTCCCTGTTGACGGGGGCGCACGGACAGAGCAGAGCGCAACTTCAGGCTTCAGTCGCTCCACGCACATCCGTGTCCCACATGAGAAGCATATTTTGCGCTTATAAAGCGAGATGGATATCTTAAGGTTACTGCATCGCCTGAGGGAAATGCATATGGACGTGGCTGGTGTTAGAATATCAAAATAAAGGTGCATATACTGTACATTGATGTTCACGCGTTGCATCAACGACATCACATCGTTGGTTATTTGATCGATGGATGGTTACACCCCTAATTAAATGGTTATGAGCCTTTTCCACCACCTTAGTTATCAGTATCACCAAAGTCCACATTGGTTGGTCTCTCGTTTATAAATCGGTCAACACTGTATAAATTGACTGAAAATATGCTTTATCTTTATTTAATGTGTTTTCGATTTCTCTCTCTCTTCCTGCAGACACTGTGCACCTCTTTTTCCAGAGCTCATGATTCTCTAACCTCTCTCATCACATAGTCCTGCAGTGTATATCTGCAGCATTCCGAAATCTACCGCAGTTTTCCGATCATGTCCTTTTTCCTGGCGGAGAGTTCCCAGCCTGTGGTGGAGTGGTTGAGCGGCCTCCGGCTCGACCAGTACTGCTCTGCATTCCAGGAGGCTGGACTGGGAATGTTGTGGGAATGCCGGGATTTAACATCTGCAAAACTTCAGCAGATGGGCGTGGCACTTCCCGGCCACAGGAAGCGGATTCTCGGGAGTCTACACAAGCTTTTCCCCTCAGAGGTGGGGATGGGAGAAGACGAGGAGAGAGATGAAGACAGACCCGTTCCCAGACAGAGGACGAAATTTCAAAAGTCTGCAGAAGGGGTGCCTGAAGGGGCGGAACTGCCAAATAAGGACAACAGCATCCTGGACAAACGCCCGCCTCCCGTCCCGCCTCGGGTCATGCCCAATCGGCCTCCTATTCCCTTTACGTCTGGATCTGTAATCATGGCAACAACCCTTGACCCCAGCACGGAGACAAACACTGTACAACCCCCAACCATTCCAGAGACTAAAGAAACAGCCACACCTGCTGATCGATCCAAACCCACCCCAGTTCCGAGGCTTCGCCCGGAACACCTGCCTCTTAAAGAGCCACCGCAACAACCCCAGAAGTGCGAGAAGAAACAATCACCTGTATCACCCTCTCTCTCTCTCTCTTCCATTTCCTCTTCATCATCATCTTCCTCCTCCGATCAGATCCACCTGTACGAGCAGTGTTCCTCGCAAGGAGAAATGGGTGCTCCTCCTCTTCCTCCTAAGAGCTATGCTATGGGTGTGTCGAAGGAACCCAAAGATGCCCAGTCACACCCTCCGGTCCCGTATAGACCTCCCATTCCACCCCCACGTATCTCTGTCTCCATCAGGACTACAAATTTCAGAAACATCTCTTCCGGAAGCATGCCCAGTTTCAGGTACAGAACACACTTTATGTTCAGAATAGCATACTACCAAACTATACTTACCATTTCTACAGTAATGTCATCTACTATTCTCACTTCTCAGTATTCAGTAAATGGTAAGCCAAGTATTCCATTCCAAACATTATTGAGCACAGCTGGTTCATGAAGTAAAAATCCCATTCATTTTCTCCATAGGTGAATGGATTTTAAACTATAACTTATAAACGTTTAAAGACAGACCAACGGTGAGCTCTGAGGTGGTCAGTCGATAGTATATGCTTCTGTTGAAAACATCAGTCCACGTTATTTGAGCTTTGTCTAAAAAAAAACATGTTTAATATTAGAATTCCTGGTGAAGAACTACACTACCCATAATCCTGTTTAGAGATCAACCAATCAGAGAATCAGAAGAGCTCTGCAGCTCCGCCCACTCCCATGATGCACTGTGAATGATGCAATCGAGTCACTCTCCCTACACTCTGATATATTTGAATCTTTTGCAATCAAATTTTAATATATTGATTCTATACTTATAATCAACAACTTTAACCCTTAAATTCATTCTTACATATTCGGGTCTTTAGAGACCCGGCACGTATATCTATCAGAAATGGATGTTCAAAATGCCCAGATTGTGTAAAATTTTCTACATATTTTCACGACAATTAGAAAATAATAAAATAAAATATATTTTGGTGTTTTATTGTTCATAAATCAAAGAGATAATGCAACAGATCGGGACAAATCAAGAACAGGATTCATTATTTACATATTGAAATTTTATATTGAGCTCCACATAACACATACTCTAGACATAAGCTACACATAAGTTACACATATGCATTTTATCAGAAACTTATTGAGTCTAAATAGATGCACAACTTACATTATTTCAGTAGTACACTCACATCAATAGTCATATCATACTGTTCATGTGTTAAACTTGCTATAGTTTACTTCCATGTTGTTTCTTTATCAAATATAAACGTCAAATGTAAATCAAGTCAATCACTGAACAACAGCGCCACCTTGAGGAAGAAACAGCATGTATATTATGTATGTATACACGCAAATGGGAAACTGATAATTCAGCAATGTCACACTGAAAATCAACGTGATATAGTATTTATTTGTATGACTATATTAGTAATTGCTCTTGTGATAAACAAAGAAATAGATATCCTGTGATAGTAAACTTAGAACTTAAATAGATATGAAATAATCATAAGTATAATTTACAGAAGTGAAAAAAAAAAAAAAACAGACACTCTTACATACCTCGGGTCTCTAATGAGCCTATATACTTTGGTGCTTAAACTTTAATTATTTTTATTTTTATTGAATTTTTTTGCACTATTTATAAGAGAGAGATTGAGGAACACTAAAGAGGTGTGGGCACAACTCCAAACAATGGATGAGGTACAGGGGGTGGAGTCAGGTCCCATTTAAAAGTTAAATCAATAGTTTTATATTTTTCAATCGGTTTAAATTCGATTACATCATTCGCAATGCATCATGGGATTGTAGTTCATTCCCTCATTAAAGACGTTAATTACACAGTCTTTAAAATCGTGAATTTAAAATCAAATCAAAGTTTGTGATGTTGTGATTCACCTCGGAGCTGGTTGGTTTGGTTCATGGTGCACAACTCTTTAAATTAGGATTTTATTTAATCCCTATGAAAAAAATGAATGGGAAAATTCTTGTGGAATGGCGGCTGTAAATAAAGGGCGGACATAAAGTTGCATAGTATGCAAAGTATACAGATACTGTATACTACAGAGGTAGTGATAGTATGGCATTGTGCTGTTGAGTTTTGTAGTAAAAAACTATATTACACAAAATGTGTTACACAATACAGTCACACAAATTGTATTGTTTTTGTACTTCCTGTTCACTGATTAGAGGTCAGCAAGTCATATGTTGACCGTGAGTCACATGAGTGAGAGATGGAAAATGTTGTGGTTTTCCTGTTTGTGTGTGTGTATGTGTGTGTGTGTTTGGTTATTGTGCACTGGGTATGCAGGGTCCAAAATAACGAACAGAAAACACACCAGTCATGAAACTGTATTTTATTATTTATTTATAAATTTTTTTGGGGTCAATGACGTGGTGCTCTTTTTGTTTTTTGTCCAGAACTATTAAATAATTATACAAATACATTCAAAATGCAATTCACACAAACAGATTTTTTGTTCTGGGACTTAAAGTCAAAAATGTCATGTGGTGTAATGATCCAGTGACAGTAAAAAATAAATTAAGTCTTATTAAAAGTGGATATTCTTGAAAAAGAAATGAGAAGCGCAGAATAATCTTTAAATAGTACTTCTTAAAAAATAAGCAGTGAAACTATAAAAAAATAAAAATAAGAATTCTCTCCATTTAATCAAAATTAGGTGGTGTAACTGACATGTAGGTTTCCAATTTGTTGACATGTCACAAGAAACATAAAACAGAGAGGACCCCTTGAGACCCTCAAGACAAATCATTATTTTGTTACATTATTAAATTTGAATATTTTTTTTTTTTTTTTTTTATGAAAAGGCTAATTTTTTCAAGTCAAATGGAGTAACCCTGAGAAAAGACTCAAAATTCATGATATTTGTAAAAAAAAAAAAAAAAACTTGAAAAATGTTTAAACTTTTTTGAAATGAATGATTAGGTTGTGTGCACTCACATCATTTTTATTATTTTATTTTTTGAGAAAAAGCTATAAATGTTTTATAAAAATGTGTGAAACCAACATGGACACAAAGATTACTTAACACGTGTTTTAAAGTAGATTAAAAAAAAAAAAAACAGACAACCTTATTTGTCAGCGACCCTTTTGACAAGTTTAAAAAAACTTTAAGAAGCATTTTTAATCTTCCTCCTAGCTTATACATGTGATGGAAAAAACTATTAGAAGGTGAGTGACAGTCACTGATCTTTTAGCTTTTAATGCATATATTTTATTTGATTCTTGATTGATTGATTTTGAATTTGACTTGATTATATTCCTAAAAAAGATACCATTCAACTTGCAGTTATTCTGTTTTATTTACTTGGCAAGTCAGTTCTTCTATTTGGCGTTTTTATAGTGTAATATGATGTGTGTTTTGTGTGTGAGCACTAGATGTCAGCAGCTCTTCTCTTATTAATATGTGTGTTGTGTTTCCTCAGATGATGAGCTACCGGCCCACAATGTCTGTGTGTAATCAAACATTTAGAAAAAAAAATTAACATTTTAGTTTAAAGAGTTTGAAAGCAGTTCATATGTAGGCACAATTCATGTTTTCTATGAAACTATGCTTAGATCAAAAGATTTGTAAGATCATGAGAAATTCATTTGAGTGTGTCCGAACGTTTCACTGCTAGTGCACATAAATAAACATACAGACCATTTAGATAAAACCATTTTTTTTTTTACGTTCTCAGCACAGAACTACAGACATCCACGCACACACACACATACTACACACACACGCACTACTCGCACACACACACACACACACTCGCACACATGCACATACTACACACACACGCACTACTTGCGCACACACATATACTACACAAACACTACACACACACTCGCACACATGCACATACTACACACACACGCACTACTCGCACACACACACACTCGCACACATGCACATACTACACACACACGCACTATTTGCGCACACACACACATATACTACACAAACACTACACACACACACACACACACACACACACACACACTACTCGTGCACGCACACACCCATACTACACACACGCACTTAGCACACATCACATGCACTACTCGCACACACACACATACTACACACACACACACACACACACACACACTCACTCACACACTACGCGCACACACACACATAAACACACATACACACACAGAACAATACTCATACTACACACACACACACATACTACATACACACAGAAACACACACACTACGCACACACACACACACACACACACACACACACACACACACACACAACCAGAACACTACTCATACTACACATACTACATACACACAAACTACACACACACACAGAAACACACATTACACACACACTACTCGCTCACACACACACACACACACTATACACACATACTGCACACTACACACACACACATACTACACACAGACACACACACAACCAGAACACAACTCATACTACACATACACATACTACATACACACACACACACACACACACACACACACAGAAACACACACACACATACTACACACACACACACTGCTCACTCACACACACACACACACACACACACACACTTCCGTCAGTCTTTTGTGCGGTTGGTAGTTTTGATCACTCGTTCAGAGTCGTGGTTATCTAGCTCTCTCAGTTTTTTGTAACTCCTGTGTACTTCTCATCACCTCATCCGTCTCTTGCTGATGTAGTTGTTGTATATCTCTGGATAATGTAATCTCCGGCGTTCTCGACACTCTAGAATGGCCGTATTTGATGTGTTGGAGCATGTAAGTTTAATGTGGAAGTGAATGTTTGTCGTGTATTCTCCATGTATCTGTTGTTCTTTATTTTCGGATGCATTTGGACTATTTTCACATTTCTATGTGTGTGTGTGTGTGTGTGTGTGTGTGTGTGTGTGGCAGGATGTGTGTTTAGAAAGTGCAGGTTTTAGGACAATAGAGCTGTCATCAGTGTGGGAGTTTGTACAACGTTTATGCGTCAGCCACTGAAGAAAACACTAAAACTGAAACTAGATTTTCTGAAGAAAATGTGAGTGGTTTTTAGCTCTGCGAAACTCCATGATGTTTGAGTTGGCTTGACAACATATCTGCTAACCCATTGCTATGGTGACCTGAGTGGTTTCTAGTGCGTTGCTAGGGTGTTCTAGGTGGTTGTTAGGAAACTAAGGTGTTTTGGGGTGATGCTACTAGTGTGTTTACTAAGTGGTTATGTTTGTATCACTTTGCTATGCAGTTGCTACGGTGCTCTGGGCCGTTGGTATGGCATTGCCGTGTGTTTGTTAATAGTGCTGGGTATCGATACAGATTTCTCAATTTGATCCGATTTCATTTCACAAGCTCTCATTTTTTATACGATTTGATTCGATTCTGATTCATTTGGGTATATTTCATTTATAATGTCTATTTTGCTTACATATGAAAGGAATTCTCTCTCAGCTAATGCTTCCAATTAAACAGGTGCATTATGAAAATATTATTTTTAAAAATTAACAGCTGGGCCCAAACTGTGCAGTTCAGTTGCTATTTATTAAACAGATATAATAATCAACACAACCAAAAAACTGAAGTTAACTTTCAAGAAAACATAGTTCTTGGGATTTTAAGAATCAATATCGGCATCGTTCAAATGAAGATCCATTTATGCATTATCGGCCGATTAACAGAAGCGTTAATGGTGCGTTCACGTCGAAATTACCGTAATTCACTGACTTTTGAGATAAGGGACAAAATATGTCTTGCATACAAAAGTCATCTTTATGTTAAAAGAAATTCATAATAATAAAAATACTGGAAAAGTTACATCTAAAGGAAATGTGTACTCAGGGCATTCATTACTTATATTCTCAAATAATTAGAATTGTTTTAAATGCATGCTCTATAATTGGAAGCACGTGTAATTTAACCAGTGCTCGCTCACATAAGGCATTTATGTGTCAAAATTACGGACAGCGTTCTGAATAACGATGGATTAATCTAGCGCTCACGCAACATTCTGAGAAAAATAGCGAATTAAATTAAAATGTGTGAATCCATCAAATGTGTGATAACAGTAAACAGCATGTCAGCATCCTCGTCTAACTCAGTTTGATAAGCAAAATCTCAAACATAAAAAATATAAAGAAAAAAAATCTTGAAATGTCACCTTACCAATAACAGACTCACTGCACATCTGCGTGAGGATGACGTGCACCAAATTTACAGTATTCTGCTTCTAACGCAGGTGCTCTGGCTGTCGCGTGGACGAGTGCTTGTGGGTTTGTTTTTCTTGGATCTTCAGCTGTCATGAAAATTCAATAACATCATAATCACGCACTGCAACACTGTGAAAAACTCTTATAACGAGACCATCAAGCAGCTGCATCAATGTGTAATAGACCAGTAGAAATGTCAACCGCTAGAAATGTATCAAGTATCATGCCTAACGTGGTTATGTGGCAATACACGTTCCCAAAAATCATTGTATTATAATCATCATTTTGCATAATTATGATAGTGCTCTCTCTCGTGCTCACACGAGCAAACACAGAGTGCGAGGAGAGAGAGAGCGCATCAATGGCGTGACCAATGCAAAATTATTATTATAATTCAATTGTTTTTGGGAACGTGCATTTCATAACCTTTGCATATGCTGTATGTGTAGATATACAGTATATAGGTAGATGGGGCTTTAAGGTAAAAAGGAAGGGAACCACTGGTCTGGCTCATATTTTCATAGAAAAACAATAAAAAATAAAAACAGCATATACAGACGCAGAATTGCTCATATAATGTCATATAAAATATCTTAACATTGTATAACTTTCATGAATAACCCATTAAGCATTATTGCATTATACAACGCTTCATAGACAGTTCAAACTGAAAATACATTAATGTAGTTATGAATGTCCTGAAAGTTTGATTTGAAAGATTTATGAGCTACTAATCTGTTAATAATTAGTCATACCTACAGTATATGTTTGTTAATGGCAAATGGAAGTATAAAGTGTCATCAATATATTATTAGTTATTAGTGGCTTAAGGAGATCCATCAGGACTGATGTAGTTTGGTATTATAATAATAATTTGAAAAAGGTTTATCAGAGAAGATGTCATTTGTCATATATGAAGAATCTTTTCTTAATGAATTCTGTAGTAATTTTTAATGCATTCATGCGTGATACATTACCAGTTGTATTAACCTGAACACCGACTGTGCCCCTAAATACCACTAAGCGCAACACCCCCCCAATCAACCCCCCCCCCCCCCCAAACTCGTAACCTCAAGGGGTGGGGACCCCCCATAAGTCTTGAATCAATTCAAGCTCTGAATTTAATGTATCCTCAGCAAGAAGTCACAGTGTTAAACTGCCAAACAAAGTGTTAAAAAATGCAACAAATTCATAAATATAAATATTAAACTGAATATAGGGATCTGTAAGATATCAAACAATATAATAGACATGGTCAGCTAACACTCTGAGGACCTCTTTCACACTTGCTGCTCATGGTGGATGCAACAGTAGGACACGTGGTCTGGTAATTTTAAACAAACAATGTTTTAAGTCTCTGCGGTCACAGTTTCAACATGTCAACTCCGTCATCCCATTGTGATCATTTCTGTTAGAACCGTGGGATTATTTTGGCATTTGAGTTTAGGTTATAGAGGCAGCTTTGAGGAAAAAAACAAAACAAATGGCTCCAAAGTACAACGCATGATTAAGATGGAAAAATATTCGATTTGGCTAACTCTGTCAGAATTTTCAGAACAGTGTGAAACCAGAAAAAAAATGTATAGAATGTGTTTTAGCACTTAACTCCTTTACTGAACTCTATTGTTAGATATTTGTAGACTTAAAACTCTTGTTGGATGGATCACATTAAAATAACATGCTTTTTAGTGTGTTATTAAGTGAAAAAATGTCAATTTTCAGAAAAAGTGTTTTCATAAAATAACTGTTCCCTTACATGGTTCGTTAGCTGAGACCTTTTCTACAAATATGTCCATTTCAAGTTCATTTACAGTAGTATTAAAAAAATAAAAACTAAGATTTAAACAGATTTTTTTTGTCCCTTATCTCAAGAATCAGTGAATTACTATATTCCGGCTGGTAAAAAGCTGTCACGTCTTTGACGAACTCGATTCATATGCCACGCACAACTCACCACGTGCCCAACTGAGAGCGAGAACCACATTATAGTGACCACGAGGAGGTTACCCCATGTGACTCTACCCTCCCTAGCAACCGGGCCAATGTGGTTGCTTAGGAGACCTGGCTGGAGTCACTCAGCACGCCCTGGATTCAAACTCGCGACTCCAGGTGTGAGAGTCAGCGTCAATACTCACTGAGAGACCCAGGCCCCTGCGCTTTCTTTATTCTTCAGCATTTTGCAAAAACATATAGAGGTGAATCAATGAATTAATTTGGTGATTTAAAAATGTTGCTTTCATCAACAACAAAGTCACGTATAGTTTAGCGTAATAAACGTTATAGAAACGTATATAATAGAAACGTATAATTTCTGAATCCGAAGATGTGAACAGCTCAGAGTACAATATTAAAAACTGTAATTTCATAATTACAGAAATTATGACACAATGTAAACATAACGTAACTCTACTGTGTCAGTTTCAAAATCTACCAACAGCTAATCATAATACATGTACAATTGTGATCATACACATTTTCTGTTTTGAAATATTTTTAGTGAATTTCACTTAAAAATTATGTACAAAAAGTTTCAATACAGCTTGTAATGTGTATATCAGTTGCTATAATTTAATAGTTTTTTTCTATATTAGAATTATGTCACCCATCAGGCACCCCGCTCTCTAGATATATCTGTATTGCCATTGAAAATGGATGTTTTTTGTTTTTGGCACCAACAATCATCCATGTAACTATCTCATCAGCCAATCGTGTTGCAGCAGTGCAGTGCATAAAATCATGCAGATATGGGTCAGGAGCTTCAGTTAATGTTCACATCAACCATCAGAATGGAAAAAAAAAAAATGTGATCTCAGAGATTTGTAGCGTGGCATGATTGTTGGTGCCAGATGGGCAGGTTTGAGTATTTCTGGGATTCTCACGCACGACAGTCTCTAGAATTTACTCCGAATGAAAAACAAAAAACATCCAGTGAGCGATGAGAGAGGTCAACAGAGAATGGCCAGACTGGTTTGAACTGATAAAGTCTACAGTAACTCAGATAACCACTCTGTCCAACTGTGCGGAGAAGAATATCATCTCTGAATGCTGTTCTGAGATGCGGGTTGGTGCTGTTTTGGCGGCACGAGGGGGACCTACACAATGTTAGGCAGGTGCTTTTAATGTTGTGGCTGATCTGTGTATTTAGCTGTAACAAGCTAGTGTGCTGCTCTATAAAACCACAGTTTTAGGTTGCAGTGTTGCATTTGTGTTGTTTATTGCATTGCATGTGTTACCTGGGTTGTGTTATGCATTTATATACACACGTTATGTCTCTTTATTTGGTGCTTTACATATCAACAGTTCTCAGAGACAGCAGTATTTAATAACTTCCTTCCTACTGATAAATGTGGTCAGCGTTGAGCTTTGTACTCTTGTTTTGCTCTTGCTGGAACTCTAGTAGTGGACGCGTTTGACCACTCGATACGGAAAGTTACACAGATTACAGACCCGTTTAGTGTCAGTTTGTACATCAAAACTGTTTCAGTGTTCATCTCTGCCTCCTGCCTCTAAACAACCTTCCAAAAAAACGTGTTTATTGTGCGTGATGAAACTCTTGCTGTATTTAGTATGTTTGGTTCAGCGCCGTGTCAGTTTAGACTGTGTGCAACTTTTTATTTGTTTTTAGATATTTTCACGAGTCTTCTTCATACAATACATTAGCACTTGCATTTTCTTTCCATGAGCACTGAAAGTGTACTAACAGCAGCTACATCGAGTTCTTCTGAGAAGGATCTCTGTAACTCTTGGTCACCCCTGTTTCGGATTAAACCTTTAAACTTTGTGTCATAAGCCCATCCTCAACCATTACACTGTTGTCACCTCCAAAGTTGCTCAAACCCGCTCAGATGATCTGGAGATGTGTTCAACTGATGATGTCACTCTGAGAATAGACTCATTGTCAGAACAGAGTTTCAGTTTCCACAATGACACTTGAAGTAGTGAAACTTCAGTCATTTCAGTCTGTCTGTGTTCCTGAGTGTGGCCATAAATGGATGTTTGTATGGGAAGTTGTCAGGGACCAACTATATGTGTGTTTAAATTCAGGCCTTTCTGATGTGATCATCCCTATGCTCAATTCCACATATAGACTTTACCTTCCGCTGTCATAGAGTTTTTAAGTCATTTTTTATTGGAAATTCTCTATAGTGTGGCCATCATTATTGTTTTCCCTTCTAAGTACCCTGTGAAGGCATCATTTATGCTGCTTGGAATGCAGTACGTGTCTTCTCGTCGCAACACCTTACGAAACGTCCCGTCGTGCACAACGAACAACGAAACAATTTATATATCCAATCTGACCGTTCAGACTGAGACACGTTAAGAAAAATCTGATTTTAATCGGATTCCAAAACACAAATTGGATTTTTCTTCTGCCTGTGTGAACATAGCCTTACTCTCGCTAGTGTATCCCTAAAGAAATGCTGGCACTGTTAATGCAGTGCGTTTATTTTTCAATTATTGCAATTCAGTTTTTTTCTGTTTCAGACATTTGTCATTAATATACAAATATTAAGCTGTTCACATTTAAGCTGTGAATATATCAAATGAAAACATTTTGCACAAAATCTCATCATTAAAAAATCAATAATAAATCGGCAGATGCTATTTGCACCCTGGTGCAAATAATGTTATTTGCTATTTACCCCACAGTGCAAGTAGTGGCTGATATTATTTGCACCCATATTTAAATACTAGCATACAGTATGGGCATCACTGCAGTGTGTTTGTTTATTTTGAGTCCACAGACTAACTACATTAACCCCTACCCCTAAACCTAACCTAACCTTAGAAAAATAACCTTTGTTTTATATATATATATATAATATATATATTAGTGATGTTTTCTACACACAATCAATGCCGAGCCATGGAACGAGTGCGATCGACAGACCCCACCTCCGGATCAAACCCTTCTCTGCACTCCCCGACTTTCACCGTGCAATGAAATCAACATTTATTTATATATATATATATATATATATATATATATATATATATAAAAAATTAATTTTTTTTTCCCATTTGGAATGCCCAATTCCCAATGTGCTTTTAAGTCCTCGTGGTCACGTAGTGATTCGCCTCAGTCCGGGTGGTGGAGGACGAATCCCAGTTGCCTCCGCGTCTGAGATTGTCAATCCGCGCATCTTATCACGTGGCTTGTTGAGCGCATTGCCACGGAGACATAGCGTGTGGAGGCTTCACGCCATCCACCGCGGCAACCATGCTCAACTCACCACACGCCCCACCGAGAACGAACCACATTATAGCGATCACGAGGAGGTTACCTCGTGACTCTACCCTCCCTAGCAACCGGGCCAATTTGGTTGCTTAGGAGACCTGGCTGGAGTCATTCAGCACGCCCTGGGATTCAAACTAGCGAACTAGCGAACTCCAGGGGTGATAGCCAGCGTCTTTACCACTGAGCTACCCAGACCCCCCTGAAATCATCATTTATATGGGGGGATTTTCTCCCCAATTTGGAATGCCCAATTCCCAATGCGCTCTAAGTCCTCGTGGTGGTGTAGTGACTCGCCTCAATCCGGGTGGCGGAGGATGAATCTCAGTGATTTTATCACAGTAAAATCATGTTAACACACATATTGTTTATGTCTTGTGTCTATACTTTTGAAACAGTGAGTATTTTAATGTTTACAGATTGACCCCATTGACTTCCATTGTAAGTGAAAGAAAAGGAGGGACGAGTTGAAATACATTTTTGTGGTAATCAGCATTATGCCACAAATGCTGTTGATTGAGCTCAACTTGTATTGAACCCAGAATATTCCTTTATTGGCTAAATGGACACAGTTGTTGGCTGATGTGATGATCTCAAAATGACCAAATATTAGCAAATTATTAATAGATGATATATCAGTCTTTCAGTGTTTTTCTAAGTCTGTTTGTCATCTTTCTGTCAGATTCAAGATGTCTTATTGGCATGATAGAATAGCTTTAAATTGGCATGATATCTCTGTGTGTCTGCGCACCTGTTGTGTTAATGTCGAGTGACTCTTGTTAGTGCAGTACAGGTGTGTAATCATGTAGAGGTGCTCATGAAACCTGTTGTTGGAGGTGTGTGTGATGTTACCTCATGGAGACATGCAGCAACATGAACACACAGCGAGACTGAGAGAGAGAAACACCTGTTGTGTCTCTGTAAACACTCACAGAATGGAGTGTGATCAGAGCTTCTCACTGATGTTGAAGAATTTGAGCCGACTGATCACTGCCCTCTCCAGATTTATCATCTCACCTGGATAATGATGACGGTTCTTCCTCTTTCTCTCTTTCTCTTCACTCCTCCAGCTCTCCTGTGGATGATATCTGGGAAACAGATCGAGCTCCTGATATTCCACCACGGATCAGATCTCCTAAGAGAGGAGCCCCGCTGCCAGCCCTCAGAAACAGTGAGTAGGTCCTTCAAAACCTTGAGTGAAGTGTGTGGACATGCTCTTCATGGATATGGTTGAGTGTTTTTGGGGTAGTTAATAGTCATTAAACCTGATTTTCTGTTTGCCGTTTGTCAGTGGTGTCAGGTGGTATTGGGGGCGGGGTCTCATTCTGATTGGACAAAGTTCTGGATACTCCCCTGTGTGCAGGATGATATCATCAGTATTTTTCTGTTTATTTTGTCCTGACGTAATGCTCATATTTTGTCCAGACCTATTAAAGGGTTCATGACATGAGGAATCAAATTTTCCTTGATCTTTTGACATACAAGAGGTCATTGTACTATAAAAACATACTGTAAGTTTTAGAACTGAAAACTTCCTCCTTAATAGAAAAATAGCATTTATTTAAACCAGGCTGTTGAAACGGGTCGATTGGAATTTGTGGAACTTGTGGCATCACAAGGACCAAATACATCTACATATGTCTGTGCCTCCAACAAGACATCAACGCCTATTTTTAGTCATTGCACCATTGGCCCCGCCCACTGGTGCTCAGTCACTCAGACAGGTGAAGAGGAGAGAGATGGGCCGGTCATGGGAGATTCATCTACAGTTTTCATGCCTCTTGCGCCGTTTTAAAAAACGTTCGAACTCTATATAGGCGACCTCCGTTGTCTTTCATTCAGCCGCGCTGTTTCTTGCTGTTTTGTAGGCATCCTGGACCATTTTTGCACCCATCTGAGCTAGATTTTATTGTTGGTCTTTTGTGAGCATGCACTACATGGACGTCTTTGATTGTTTTGATGCGTTTCCGTCGATGTGCGGCACATTTTAAGAGTGGTACAAGCGCAACTTTTAAAAACGTGTCTCATTCAGCTGCCGCTGCTGTCTGGGAGAAACACATGCTGTTCTGTTTGTAAACAAACACGGAAGATGTGAGATGTGGCTCCGGTGTAGACCAGCATCACTGCTTTGGCCTGTTGAAGTCGTTTGAAGCACCCAACATCACCATGGACTGTATCATATTTGCGTATTCAGAACATTTCAGCGTGGATGTATGTTTTTGGCTGATATCAGAGTGGATTGCTTGTGAACCAGTCACAATATGATTCAAGCTTTGCAAAGGAACTGAAAGATGCAGCAATTATACACTACCAGACCCATGAGTAAACACTTTAATTCAAGAATGTTTCAAATGTCATGACTGTTTGATATTTGCTGTGCTTGAGGGAACATTTTGATACAGATGAACTGTGTTGGGTGTAGCTTATGTGTTAACCCTGAAATATAGGTTTATAAATTACAATGTAAAGTTCATTTTCTTTTGATTGAGTTTAAGATATGGCTGTATTTGAGGGACTGCATGAAGTTAGCCATTCAGAACAGTGGGCGTTTACATTGAAGTCTTAAAGTGCCAGATAGCTTTAAATCGAGCTTTTCAGACAGAAATCTAGAGACAAGGTGGAAAAAGATCATATATTATTAAATGATGACTGTTTTGGTGCACTTTATAAGTGGACCTCAGTGAAGACATGAGTATGTCATGACCCCTTTAAATGATTCAAAAATACATTAAAAATCCAATTCACCAAAAACAATGACTGGAATACACCTCTGCTATGATGAACATGTTCAATTTATGAGTTCAAAGTAATTTTGATATTTTTTTTCTTGGGCTTAAAGTAAAAAATGTCATGTGGTGCAACTGTCCAGAAACAGTAAAACAATTCAAAGTCTATTAAAAGCTAAAATTCTTAAAAAAAAGTAATGTTGGCATGAGTAATGCAGAATAATCTTTTATTAATATTTCTGTATTTATAGATGTATTTATAGATAAATAAATATAAATGCTGAAGGTTAATATATATATATATATATATATATATATATATATATTGGACGTGATTTGGAAAGGCACACACCTGTCTATATAAGGTCTGAAAATGCTGAAAATGCATATCAGAGCAAAACCCAAGCTGTTATGTCCCCTAGGGGTGGGACGCAACAAAGTGAAGGAAGGTGTGCTCCCTGCTCAACCATCAGACCAAGAACCTCAGACAACAGTGATCAATGATCCAATATTGGTTTTTATTAAGAGTAATGATTTCCAAAGATGTAACAAGTATACACAGTAGGTATTTGAGCTTCAGGGTGACCCCTGGCCTAAAATAATACACAAAACGTCTAGAAAGAAAAAGGATAACTAACCTGTGAGGAGGAAGTAAAAATACAATTTAGTTAACCTAACTCCACTACAAAAATAGAGCAAACAATATCAAACAAACCGGGCAGGTCACCCCTACAAACCTAACTGCTATGGGTCAGAAAGCAGGCTAATTCCGAAAAGCAACAGTGTTACTAACTCTCAGCTCGAGAGCACGAGGGATTGGTCTGGCGGCTGGTGGGGAGCATGGAGGAGTGTGACAGGCCTGAAGTCACAGCAGCTCACTACTGAAAGGCAGCTCAAGGATTTTATAGGCGCACAATTAGGAACGGCCAATCTGCAAATCAGCGGCACCTGCAGGCACTCAGGACAGAAGACACAGACACAAACAGAGAGTAAGGCACCGAACAGCACAGACAAAACTGCACACATTATTACGGGATGTAACACCCCCACCACTAAGTATCAACTCATCGTTGATTACTTTGAGCGGGAAAAGTGTCACGGCAAAAATGATTGAAGAGCCACAACAAACGAATTAACAATTTTAAAATTGTTCGAAAAATACCTTTTTAAATCACCAATCTTTATTCTCGTCTGCTCAAAACAGATGAAAATTAAGCACGAAATGTAATTTCAAGTGCAAAACACATGATCACGAAAAAGCAGGTGATCAACAGGAAGCACAAAAATTTTAGCGACCACTTTCCACTGAGCGATTCAACCTCCCAACAAGAGGTGATAGGCTTCTCAACTGAGATGGCTCTCTCAAAAGCAGGAACTCTGCGAGAAAGAGAGGCGTCATTATTCTGTTCATTGACAAGCACCACCTTGTCAATGGACAGCGGTAGGTCAATTTCAGCACTGACCGTAGTGGACAGCGACTCGGAGTGCTTCCGTGCAGAAAATGTTTGCACAGAAACAAAAGGAAATGCTTAATGATTATCAAAACTATCGATCGAATTCAAAAAACTCTCAGAAATGCCAAAGTCATTGCGCTCGTGCAACCGCGCAAGCAGAAGACACAGCGGAAAATTCAGAAGCCGAATCAGAGTTCTGTGGTTCACAAATCAAGTTGATTGTTACCTCAGGGAGTGGCAGCACTTTTCCTCCGGCAAGGTCATTGCCAAGGAGAAGATCAACACCTAGAGGTAATCGAGAACACACAGCAATTTTAACAGGGCCTGAGACCAAACCAGACTGAATGTACGCACAATGTAGAGGTACTTTAAGCATACTCCGCTCAAAACCGTCCCACGAAATGTTTTTATCTAAAATGGTAAAATGCTGTCACGTATGCACGACTGGGCTGCACCAGAATCCCGAAGAATTTGAACAGGAACTTTTTCTGTATGAACGGTGAGGAAAACCATGCCATCAGAAATAAACGGGTCATAAACAGAATCACTTTCTTGCTCTTCTGAACAAGGTTTCGGACTCGTAGCATGAACAAAATAAACACTCTTTGGCATCAGTCTTTTTGGAGACAGATTTTTCTTTTTGCTGCATTGGGCAGACTGCAATGAGATGTCCAATTTGGTGACAATAAAAACACTGACGCATTTCAGATGGACTCTAAGTGATTCAGAATTCTTCTTGAGATTAACTTGGAAACGGCGTACAGATGAAACCAAATTGTTTTTGTGCGTCAACACAAACTCATCAGCACAGACAGCAGCCTGTGCAAGTGTTATCACTTTCTGTTCATTCAAATATACTACGATCTTGACCGGCAACAAATTCTTAAAATCTTCAAGTAACACAAGTTCACAAAGACTTTCAACATTACTCACCTTGCTGGATTGAGTTCCCTTTTCACGGGCGAACTCAACGAAGGTCTGATTGGCGGTTTTGCCATGACTGCAAAAGTTTTGGCGGTAGGCTTCAGGTACCAATTCGTAAGCTCGAAGAACTGAAGCTTTCAAGATATCATAATTGAGGCTATCCTCAAGAGACAATGCAGCGTAAACCTCCTGTGCTGAAGGACAACAAAGTCAAGGTATTGGAGTGGCCATCACAAAGTCCTGACCTCAATCTGATGAATTTGTGGGCAGAACTGAAAAAGCGTGTGTGAGCAAGGAGGCCTACAAACCTGACTCAGTTACACCAGTTCTGTCTGGAGGAATGGGACAAAATTCCAGCAACTTGTTGTGAGACGCTTGTGGAAGGATACCCAAAACATTTGACCCAAGTTAAACAATTTAAAGGCAATACTACCAAATACTAACAAAGTGTATGTAAACTTCTGACCCACTGGGAATGTGATGAAAGAAATAAAAGCTGAAATAAATCATTCTCACTACTATTATTCTGACATTTCACATACTTAAAATAAAGTAGTGATCCTAACTGACCTAAGACAGGGAATATTTTCTACGATTAAATGTCAGGAATTGGCTAAGGTGTATGTAAACTTCTGACATCAACTGTATATATATATATATATATATATATATATATATATATATATATATACACTATATTGCCAAAAGTATTCGCTCATCTGCCTTTAGACGCTTATGAACTTAAGTGATATCCCATTCTTAATCCATAGGGTTTAATATGACATCGGCCCACCCTTTGCAGCTATAACATCTTCAACCCTTCTGGGAAGGCTTTCCACAAGGTTTAGGAGTGTGTTTATGGGAATTTTTGACCATTCTTCCAGAAGCGCATTTGTGAGGTCAGACACTGATGTTGGACGAGAAGGCCTGGGTCGCAGTTTTCGCTCTAATTCATCCCAAAGGTGCTCTATCGGGTTGAGGTCAGGACTCTGTGCAGGCCAGTCAAGTTCTTCCACACCAAACTCGCTCATCCATGTCTTTATGGACCTTGCTTTGTGCACTGGTGCGCAGTCATGTTGGAACAGGAAGGGGCCATCCCCAAACTGTTCCCACAAAGTTGGGAGCATGGAATTGTCCAAAATCTCTTGGTATGCTGAAGCATTCAGAGTTCCTTTCACTGGAACTAAGGGGCCATGCCCAGCTCCTGAAAAACAACCCCACACCATAATCCCCCCTCCACCAAACTTCACAGCTGGCACAATGCAGTCAGACAAGTACCGTTCTCCTGGCAACCGCCAAACCCAGACTCGTCCATCAGATTGCCAGATGGAGAAGCGTGATTCGTCACTTCAGAGAACGCGTCTCCACTGCTCTAGAGTCCAGTGGCGGCGTGCTTTACACCACTGCATCCGATGCTTTGCATTGCACTTGGTGATGTATGGCTTGGATGCAGCTGCCCGGCCATGGAAACCCATTCCATGAAGCTCTCTACGCACTGTTCTTGAGCTAATCTGAAGGCCACATGAACTTTGGAGGTCTGTAGCGATTGACTCTGCTGAAAGTTGGTGACCTCTGTGCACTATGCGCCACAGCATCCGCTGACCCCGCTCTGTCATTTTACGTGTCCTACCACTTCGTGGCTGAGTTGCTGTCATTCCCAATCTCTTCCACATTGTTATAATACCACTGACAGTTGACTGTGGAATATTTAGTAGCGAGGAAATTTCACGACTGGACTTGTTGCACAGGTGGCATCCTATCACAGTACCACGCTGGAATTCACTGAGCTACTGAGAGCGGCCCATTCTTTCACAAATGTTTGTAGAAGCAGTCTGCATGCCTAGGTGCTTCATTTTATACACCTGTGGCCATGGAAGTGATTGGAACACCTGAATTCAATTATTTGGATGGGTGAGCGAATACTTTTGGCAATATAGTGTGTATATATATATATATATATATATATATATATATATATATATATATATATGAACCTGTTTTTCTGATTTGTAATTAATGTTTTGTTGCAATCTCAAAAGATCTCTATGTGTTGTTTGGCAGCTTTGGTCAGCGATTTTGCGTTTATGGCCTGTTTTTGACCTACATTTGCACTGACTTACTCTAGTTTAATGACACTTTTAGTGATTGCAGCTGACCAGTGGAGACCAGAGCATGTGCAGTACACAACTGACCCTTCGCTAAGCCCCGCCCCCCTTGGTTACTCTGACAAGCTCTGCAGAACTCCCCATTGGAATGAATGGGTGATTGCCATGATCGACGCGTTTTTTGGCAAAATATTCTCATAAACGGAATGGATAAAACTGTTATCTTGGCTGATATGAAGAGTGACATTTGGTTAACGACATTCAAGTAAAATTACACCTGTATGCAGATGACACTGCCATTTATACATATGTTCCCTCCATAGTACAGGCAGTGCATGAGCTTCAGACTGCATTTCAGTCATTACAAACTTCTCTGCTGAGTTTAAAATTGGTTTTGAATGCTCAGAAAACAAAGTTTATGGTCTTCTCCAAAGCTCGTTTACAGCTGCTTGGTGTTAGCATTCTCACATCAGATGGTAAATCCATTGAAAGGATGTGCTCGTACAAGTATTTTGGGTATATGGATAGACGACAAGCTTTTTATTTAATGTACATATTGCTAATCTAGTTAGGAAGCTCAAAGTAAAGAAAAATGCCAAGAAAAAACTTGTGGAAGTGACGTTTCTGCCTGTGATTGATTACAGTGATATATTATATATGCCTCCTCGATTTTACGGAGCCTTGATTCAGTGTACCATGCATCTCTATGTTTCATTACAAATGCAAAGTCTCTTACTCACCATTGTATACTTTATGATTTTGTGGGTTGGACATCATTGACCACTCGCAGACAACAGCATTGGTATATTTCTATCTATAAAGCTATACTAGGTAAACTTCCAGCCTTCCTCTGTACCCTTCTCTGTCTCAGCATTGGTAGTGTCCAACTGCGCTCTTCCAAGTGGTTGCTTTTTAATGTACCATGGTTGTGACTGATCTGGTGAAAACTGCATTTTCCTACTATGCTCCTTGGACATGGAATAATCTACAGAAAGATCTAAAATTAAACTTATTTATATCCACTGATGAATTTAAGGGCATCATAATGAATATGGTGAAGGAGGCATGTGTGATTGTTTTTCATGAGAGACCACAGTTTTTAAATAGCTGTTCATGTTTATATGTTACATTTTAATTTGTTGTGAGTTTGTATGGCTGCTACCTTAGCCAGGTCTCTCTTGCAAGAGAGATTTTTGATCTCAAGGGGACTTCCGGGTAAAATAAAAAAAACATTACTATTATATTACAGTCACTTGAATAGAGAAAATCTTCATTTAATAGCGATTACACATTTAATAACATTAACGTAAGTGAACAGAGCTCATAAACCACTCATTTCGATGTTGTGAACTGTTTATTTACTTTTGCTTTAACTATGACTTGAAGCAATACATAAATTAATGAACGTTCAGTTATTAGCTTTAATTTACCTTGGAGTAAATGTAGGTGTCGTTGCAGATGTTATATGTTCATTTGGGAATGAGGGCTGACACAGTTTAATCATGCTCTTCTCCAGATTTATTTAATGATGATTAAAAATAAGAAAATATCCGTTGAGTGTTACTTAAGGGTTTTTATGGATAAAACGTCACAATCTCTTACGATTTCCCTTAAGTATTTATTTTTTACTTAAGTACGCCCATAAAAACTGTTAAGTGTTGCATAATGCCCCATAACTGCTATTTTCCTAAGTGCAGTGCATTTATAAAGTATTCAGACCCCTTCATTTTTTCACATTTTGTTATGTTGCAGCCCTATGCTTCTGGCAGCGATTACAGCCTCAAGTCTTTTTGGGTATGATGCAACAAGCTTTGCGCCCTGGATTTGGGGATTTTCTGCCATTCTTCTCTGCAGATCCTCTCAAGCTCTGTCAGGTTGGACGGGGACCGTCGGTGGACAGCCATTTTCAGGTTTCTCCAGAGATTGGGTTCAAGACCGGCTCTGGCTGGGCCACTCAAGGACATTCACAGAGTTGTCCCTAAGCCACTCTTGCATTGTCTTGGCTGTGTGCTTGGGGTCATTGTCCTGTTGGAAGGTGAACCTTCGGCCCAGTCTGAGGGCCTGAGCACTCTGGATCAGGTTTTCGTTAAGGATATCTCTGTATTTTGCTGCGTTCAGCTTTCCTTCATCCCTGACCAGTCCCCCAGACCCTGCCGCTGAAAAACACCCCCACAGCATGATGCTGCCATCACCATGCTTAACCGTTGGGATGGTGTTGCGCAGGTGATGAGCGGTGTCTGGTTTCCTCCAGACATGACGCTTGGAATTGAGGCCAAACAGTTCAATCTTCCTTTCATCAGACCAGAGAATCTTGTTTCTCACAGTCTGAGAGTCCTTTAGGTGCTTTTTTATGTGTCTTGCACTGAGGAGAGGCTTCCGTCTGGCCACTCTGCCATAAAGCCCAGATCGTTGGAGTGTTGCAGTGTTGGTTGTCCTTCTGCAAGTTTCTTCCATCTCCACACATGATCTCTGGAGCTCAACCAGAGTGACCATCGGGTTCTTGATCACCTCTCTTACCGAGGCCCTTCTCCCCCGATTGCTCAGTCTGGCGGGGTGGCCAGCTCTAGGAAGAGTCCTGGTTGTTCCAAACTTCTTCCATTTAAGAATTATGGAGGTCACTGTGCTCTTGGGATCCTTCAATGCAGCCGAAATCTTCCCCAGATCTGTGCCTCCACACAATCCTGTCTCTGAGCTCTGCAGGCAGTTCCTTTGACCTCATGGCTTGGTTTTTGCTCTGATATGTATTTTCAGCTGTGAGACCTTATATAGACAGGTGTGTGCCTTTCCAAATCATGTCCAATCAATTGAATTTGCCACAGGTGGACTCCAATCAAAGTGTAGAAACATCTCAAGGATGATCCAGAGAAATGGGATGCACCTGAGCTGCATTTGTCATAAAGGGTCTGAATACTTAATGTCAATGTGATATTTCAGTTTTTTCTTTTTAATGAAATTTGTAAAGTTATCAAAAATCTGGTTTTTGCTTTGTCATTATGGGGTATGGAGCGTAAATTGATGTGAAGAAGAGTACAGTGTGCCAAGTGGAGTTTTTTAAGCTAGGGAGAACCCTTTAGTCCATTTTAACGATGAAATACTATTGCAGGAGTACAGATTTGACCGTAACACAGTATGGGAAATTGTTTACAAGCTGGAGGCCGATCTAATAGGAACATACACAAACCCAACTGAACAAATGGACACATTAAAATCATACTGTAAGTTAATTTGCGATATAGCGTGAATATTTATATAACTGTATATACGACAGCCCTACTGACTGCCACTAATATTCTTAATTTGGGATAGCAATCAGTTCTTTACACAGTTTTACAAGCATCTTAACAACTTGCACCTTTAATCCAGTATTTTGAATTTAAAGGTGTTTTCCTCAAGAGGGCACTTACCGGATGTAAAAGCAGAATCCTCATTAACTGGTCTGCATGTTTTTTTACTTGCATAGTAAAGATTTCTACGCAAAAAGGAGTTTGAATCTATTAATGTGGAGGATTGTACCTCAGATACAAACCTGTGTAACCTCCAGAAAATTCATTTGAAAAAATATTTAAGCTGTAATGATTTAGGTAAGCCAGACTGGCTTACCTTGTTAGGACGGGCTTCTACTGTATGTGTCATGGCAAAAAGCAGACCTAATCATGCAAGCTGATAGAAGAAAAGCCCCAGCAACCACCTGAGCAAATAACATTGTCAATGAAACAACTCTTGCAACGTGCTACAGAGAAACCGGCTTAGCTGCAAAACTGAGCCATTTAAATGTTAGATAAAGAGAGAGATGAACATTGATTGGCTACCCGATTGCATGTCAAAGAACCAATCCTCTTACACCATGCGAGCCGATTGGCTTAAAATGTCACGTGAGCAAGCCAAATGGCTAACAGAAAATAAGCTCAAAGAACCTATCAGCTTGCGCCACATAGAGTTGCATGGCTGAACTTTGGTAATTTAACAACATTAGTTAACATGAACTAACAATGAACATTACTTTTACAGTATTTATTAATATTTTTATTAATCATTTATTAACATATATTTTTAAAATCAAAGATTACTTTGAGCTAACATGAACTAACAGTGAACAATTGTATTTTGATTAACTAACATTGATAAGAATTAATAAAAACTGTAAAAAAATATATTGTTCATTGTTTGTTCATGAGACCCAGTGTATTAACTAATATTAACGAATGGAACCTTATTATAAAGTGTTACCGTTTATTTAATTAAATCACAGCCCTTGCTGTTTGATGATCGCGCTAGGCCATTTTATTTCGATTAATCGTACAGCTTTTGACAATCGTATGAGTGTCAAAAGCCCTGTTCGGACAGGATTAGTTTTCCGGACATATGTCTTTAAAGTTACTGTTACCTATCAGAAAATGTATTTAGCTGTGCTCATTAATTATGCAGACAAATGTTGTGACGTCCACAAGGCAAATGACTGACTGTCCCTCGTACTGTCTGATTCATTTTGTCATTTCTTTCTTTAACTCATTAACTTCTTTAACTCATTAACTATTTAACTGCTCTCTGCAGAGTTGGATTCAGCAGGAAGTTCAGACGAATATGACGATCATGACTCGGACAACTGCAGAGACACTAAACTCATAGACATGGCCAACAAGGTGAGTCAAGAGCTGTTTACTTACATTTTTATTCTCAAGACAGCTTCTGTGTGCTTGATTGGTGGGATTTGTAGCCCTGAACTGTCCAGTAGGAACAGACGCTGTATGATTGACAGCTGTTTCATCCAATAGATGTCTTTGATGGTTCCCAAGGAGACGAAACCCCGTTACAGCAGCCTGTGCAGCGATGATGAGCTACTGGACGATGACGCCGACTGTTATGAATCCATAACAGTAAAGTACGTTTTTCTGCTCTGCATTGTTGGAAATTGAACGGCTCAGAAATATTAAAGGGACCGTTTAACAAAAATTTAAATTCTGTAATTATTAACTCACCCTCATGTTGTTCCAAACCTGTATGTGGAATAAAAAAGGAGATGTTAAGCAGAATGTTCATGCTGCTCTTTTCCATAAAATGAAGCATACAGTGAGCAGGAGTTATTAAGCTCAAAAAATGACAAAAACATCATAAAACGTTCTTAAAAGAAGTCCATATAACTTGTGTATTATATTCCAAGTTTTCTGAAGTCATAAAATAAATTTGTAAATGACTTACATTTGTTTCTGTTCCTCAAAGCAAGCATGAGTCATATGGATACTTTTCTAGAGTATGATTATGAATATTTTTATTTTATGAAAAAGAGCAGCTCCTTTAGTGTTAAATGGAACACAAATCATACGGGTTTGGAATATAATTATCATGAGTAAATGATGACACAATTTCCATTTCTGCTTGAACTATCCCTTTAAGGAACGATTTGAAAGTCACTTTTATTTTTCTGGTGTCAGCCGATTATGCAAACATGTAAGTTCCTGATGTACAGTTAAATTTAGTCACTTGCCGTTGATTTGGCAATAAGTTACAAGTGGTGCAATGTAATTATGTAATGCAGTTCTTCTCATAACCCCTCCCACCTGTCTCTATCACTCTTTCTCTCTCTCTCTCTCTCTCAGACGGGATTCATGGATTGAAGATTTCGGTTTGATCCCCAGCTGTCAGAACAGCATCTACCTGCCAAACACAGGTCATGTTAATGCCCCAACCCCTCGTGAAGACTCCGCCTCCACTCTCACCCCCATCATTAAAATGGGCTGGCTTTACAAGAATCCTCCACAGGGGTATGATGTTTGTGTGTGTGTGTGAGTGAGTGTGATAACGTTTATAAACAGTCCGTAATAAAATATGAACAAAGAATTTAAAAAAATGATAAGCAATAGAACAAATAAAAAATAGAACAAAGACACAGATTATGAAAATGCTGCTCTACAAGTAAGCTAATAAAATAATGTGCATTTATTTATTTATTTGGCAAGTAGTCGTGTAATAAGCTGGATAATGAGCAGTCAGATGTTCATTAATTACACAGTAAACACCAACAGAACTGTGACGCAAACCGGAGGTGGATTTCAGCGATTTGTTTCTTCTCAATTTCACAATTTTAATGCAAATCAATATTTTACTGTGTGTCCATTTATTTATTTATTTGGTTAGTAGTCATGTAATAAGCAGGGTAATGTACAGTCAGCCGGTTATTAATTGCAAAATAAACCCCTTCAGGATGATAACTGAATGATTTATATAAAACACACACTAGACAGCGGCAGGTCTATTAGGCCGCATTTTCACACTTAAAGTCTGATTTTTGTTTTTTAAACAAATGCACTTTTTTTTGTCCTGCTGTTTACGTTCACTTTAGACATAAATGACTGTGTTTATTCCTCACCAAAATGGACAGTTTTTACTGAATCGTGAAATGTATTTTACCATTTAGGCACATAGTACTCAGCAAGCGCACATAAGCCGCCTGTCAGTCAGTCATACAGCGCACATTAAGGCAAATAAGTGAAATAAGTTTCTCTTTCTACTCCCTCTTCCCTTTGGCCTTTTAATGAGATCAACCAGAGGTTGTCTTGCGATCGACGTAATGAGCACCCATGACACCGAGTAAGGGGGAGATGCAGTTCTTCTTCAGCAGGATTATGGCATCTAACCATGATCTGTGTGTGTGTGTGTGTGTGTGTGTGTGTTCAGGTCTCTGATCTATCAGCGCCGTTGGGTTAAACTGGATGCAGAGTACATGAGATACTTTGACAGTGAGAAGGTGTGTATTTGTTTTAACTGCATTCTGTTTGGTTAAAAGCACTAATGATATTTACACTGTTGTTGCAAACTTTTTAGAATTCATCTTGAGGCAGAACAACATACTTGATGCTCTTTATGTATTTATTTTGTGTGTGTTTGAAACGTGTCGTCACTAGACTGCTATGAAAACTGCTGTTGACATCAGCTGCTGATTGTACAATTAAATGCATAAATGTTTGTGGATTTTTTGTTTGTTGATTGTCCACAGGACGTCTATTCCAAGCGGATCATACCAACTGCGTCCATCACGGGGGTCGTCAATGTGGGTGATCAGAAGTTTGAAGTGGTGACCCACAATCGCACTTTCCTGTTCCGGGCGGAAAGTGACTGTAGGTGTACTGTGACTGTGTGTGTGTGTGTTTGTGAATAAGTGATAGACAGATAATATTTGAGGTTTGTGAGTTTGTGTTCTGGTAAATCAAAAGCTGACGTGGATTTCTGCACTCACAACACAAACACAACACACACAAATAAAGTCAACACTATCCTTTCATGTGTGTGTGTGTGTGTCAGCGGAGAGGAACGGGTGGGTTACTGTGTTGAAGGATTGTGTCGGAGCGTCTCGGTCGCGGGCAAGTCTGGATTTGACCTTTAACCCATGCGTGACAACTGAGATGAAGGGTTATCTGGAGCTGCGCGGGCTGCGCTCGAAACTCTACACGGTCGTGTGCACGGATAAAGTCTTTCTCTACAAAAACACTGAGGTAAACACTGTGTTTATTGTGTGTTTGTGTTGCTCAATATTGTATTGACACATTTAAAAATGAACACCAGTACTACTTCAGAATAGTGCACTTGATACACTGAGTACTGCCTACTATACTGTATTTTTAAAAACAGTATGTGAGGCAATATACAACAATATACTTTTCAAACAGTAGAATGCCACATTGTCTCAAGACCTCATTATTGTGCATGTTAAATTGAATGGCGTTAAGTAGTTTTGCACTTTTAATCCGATTTTTAGTAAAAATGTCTTCTGATTAAATTATGAGTCAAGAACGAGATGTTAAACATTTTCCTATTAAGTCATGAAAAGGAAGTGGAAGGTCATGTCGAGCACGTTGCATTGTTGGATACAGTATCTCTCACCGAGTGCTCTGTTTAACAAATGTGTCATCCGAGTTTTCCATGCATACAGAAAATTCACATACTGTGCACAAATATTAGGAGTAGTATGGTACTGTAGTGTGGGCTGTTCTGAACATTACCAAAGTTTATGCTCTCTGACATTCTGTGTGTGTCTGTCTGTAGGATTATCGTTTGGGAATAGGAATCACCTCTATTGATATGAACGTTGGGAATGTGAAAGAGATGGACCGAAGAGCTTTTGATCTGACCACACCATACCGCATATTCAGGTGAGTTATTCATACATTCATTCATTCATATCACTTACTCCATTCACTCATTTAATCACATTTTATCGCATATTCAGGTGATTCATTCATATCACTCCATTCATTCACTCATTTTATCACATCTCACCGCATATTCAGGTGATTCATTCATACCACTCATTCCATTCATTCACTCATTTTATCACATCTTACTGTATATTGAAGTGATTGATTCATTCATTCATATCACTCCGTTTACTCGCTCTTTTAATCACGTCTTACCACACTTTAAGGTGATTGATTAATGCATTCATTCGTTCATATCACTTACACCATTACACCTATCGCGTATTCAGGTGATTCATTTATATTACTCCATTCATTCACTCTTTTAATCACGTCTTACTACATATTCAGGTGATTTATTCATTCATGTATTCATTTATTCATATCACTTCATTCATTCACTCATTTAATCACATCTTACCACACATTCAGGTAATTCATTCATGCATTCATTCATATCACTTACTCCATTAATTCACTCATTTAATCACACTTTACAGCATATTCAGGTGATTCATTCATTCATATCACTCACACCATTCATTCATTTACTCACTTACTTAATCACATCTTAACGCATATTCAGGTGATTCTTTCATTCATATCGCTCACTCCATTCACTCATTTTATCACATCTCATGGCATATTCAGGTGATCCATTCATACCACTCATTCCATTCATTCACTCATGTAATCACATCTTACTGCATATTCAAGTGATTAATTAATTCATATCACACACTCCATTTATTCACTCTTTAATCACAGCATACCACATATTCAGTTGATTTATTCATGTATTCATTCATTCATATCACTTACTCCATTCATTCACTCATGTAATCACATCTTAATGCTTTTCAAGTGATTCATTTATGCATTCATTCATTCATATCATTCACTTCATTCATTCATTCACTCATGTAATCACATCTTACCACATTTCAAGTGATTAATGTATGCATGCATTCATTCATATCACTTACACCATTTATTCACACATTTAATCACATCTTACCTTAAATTCAGGTGATTCATTCATACATTCATTAATTTATGTATTTATTAATTCAGTCATATGACTTTATTCATTCACTCATGTAATCACATCTTACCGCATATTCAAGTGATTCATTCATTCATATCACTAAGTCCGTTTACTCGCTCTTTTAATCACAGCATACCACATATTCATGTGATTTATTCATTCATATCACTTACTCCATTCACTCATGTAATCACATCCTACCGCATTTCAAGTGATTCATTCATGCATTCCTATCACTCACTTCATTCATTCACTCATCACATCTTACTGCATTTTCAGGTGATTAATTCATTCATATCACTTACTCCATTTATTTACTCATTTAATCACATCTTATGTTATATTCAGGTGATTCATTCATGCATTCATAAATGTATGCATTCATTCATATCAATTACTCCATTCTTTCACTCATTTAATCACATCTTATCACATATTAAAGTGATTCATTTGTTCATATCACTTGATTCATTCACTCACTCATTTAATCACATTTTACAGGATAATCAGGTGATTCACTCATGCATTCATTTTTTCATTCATATCACTCACTTCATTTATTTCCTCATGTAATTGTATCTAACTGCATATTCAGGTGAATAATTTATTCATTCATATCACTCACTCCATTAATTCACTCATTTAATCACATCTTGTGTTATATTCAGGTAATTCATTCATACATTCATAAATGTATGCATTCCATTCATTCACTCATTTAATCACTTCTTACCGCATATTCAGGTGTTTCATTCAGTCATTCATATCACTCACTCCATTCATTCACTCATTTAATCACATCTTACAGCATATTCAGGTGTTTTATTCATTCATTCATTTCACTTACTCCATTCATTCACTCATTTAATCACATCTTACTGCATATTCAGGTGATTCATTCATTCATATCACTTACTCCATTCATTCACTCATTTAATCACTTCTTACCGTATATTCAGGTGTTTCATTCAGTCATTCATATCACTCACTCCATTCATTCACTCATTTAATCACATCTTACCGCATATTCAGGTGATTCAGTCATTCATATCACTTACTCCATTCATTCACTCATTTAATCACTTCTTACCGCATATTCAGGTGTTTCATTCATTCATTCATTTCACTTACTCCATTCACTCATTTAATCACTTCTTACTGCATATTCAGGTGATTCATTCATTCATATCACTTACTCCATTCATTCACTCATTTAATCACTTCTTACCGCATATTCAGGTGTTTCATTCATTCATTTCACTTACTCCATTCATTCACTCATTTAATCACTTCTTACTGCATATTCAGGTGATTCATTCATTCATATCACTCACTCCATTCATTCACTCATTTAATCACATCTTGCCTCATATTCAGGTGATTCAGTCATTCATATCACTTACTCCATTCATTCACTCATTTAATCACATCTTACCGCATATTCAGGTGTTTTATTCATTCATTCATTTCACTTACTCCATTCATTCACTCATTTAATCACTTCTTACCATATATTCAGGTGTTTCATTCATTCATTCATATCACTTCATTAATTCACTCATTTAATCACTTCTTACTGCATATTCAGGTGATTCATTCATTCATATCACTTTCTCCAGTCATTTACTCATTTAATCAATTCTGGTTTGAATCACATTTTGCCACATAATCTGGTGATTGATTCACACATTAATTCACTTGTAACTGCTCATTTTCATGTTCTTCTATATCATATTCATCCATCTTTTATTTATACTCTATGAATATTTTGTTCCTTTCTGGTTTATTCATCCTTGTTTGTCACAGAACTCCCACTATTCCTTATGTGTGTGTGTGTGTGTGTGTGTGTGTTCTGGCTCAGACTTTCTCAACTCTTCTGGTTCTGTTTATTTTTCTAAGCCAAAAATTCTCAACTGAAATCTGACATCCAGAACTCTGTTTAACTCTCAAATATGTCCGTCTGTAGTTTCATAGCAGATTCAGACCAGTTGAAGGATCAGTGGGTGGAGGCAATGCGTGATTCTATTGCAGAGGCATTGTCCAACTATGAAGTAGCTGAGCGGATCTGGGCAGAGCCGTCCAATCAGATGTGTGCAGACTGCAGTGCTGCTAAACCTGAGTGGGTGTCGATCAACCTGGCTGTGGTATTCTGCAAGCGATGTGCAGGTAACAACCAACCACAAGCCATCAAAGTTCTGTCACTCAAACACAGCTGACCAATCATGAAGCGGACACATTTCAAAAGCTTCTAGATGACAGATGGATTTGTTGGATTGTAAGATTAGTCTCACATAGTTAAACTTTTTACTGTCATCATCAAATCTGGACCATATTGCAGTTTATTAAGAGCCAAGAATAACTGAAATGACTGACATGTAATGCAACCAATGACAGTTGTGTATTTCCTTCTGGGGTTTGAACCTCTCGATTACCAGATCAGATCTTTAATCACTAAACTACAGCGCATTGATCAAAACCGTTTGTTTCTCTGTGCATCAGGAGAACATCGTGGTCTGGGCCCAAGCATTTCAAAAGTAAGGAGTCTCAAAATGGACAAGAAGGTTTGGACGGAAGAGCTCATCCAGGTATAATCTGTGTGTTTGTAAGACTTACGGAGCTCTTTAAGTTTTGCACTCAGCTCGCTGTAACTGTCTTTAACCCTTTGTAACTGTCTTCATCTGTTTGTAACGGTCTTTAACTGCTTTAAACAATCTTTGTTTGTCTTTTAAACTGTCTTTAATTGCTTTAAAGGCCTCTGCACACTTCCTACGAAATCAAAGAGTGAATGGGGATCTGTCCAAAATCAAAGTGTTTTGTAGTTAGTTTCTGTGTTTCGAAATTTCAGGAAAATGTCTTATTGCCGTTAGTCCATGTCATCGGTAGGTGTGACCTGGAGCTCCACCTACTTTGAGGCCGACACCTAATTCCCATCCAGTCAGTCAAGATCATTCAATATGAACACACCGGCGTGAAAAGTTATTAGAGAACTGGTTCAAACTGGCCTACATCTGTTCAGTTGTTTGCGTAGAACTGGTCATGTGATTCTTCTTTTTTTTAATTAGTCTACAAAAGGAATCAAATCTACTCAAATACTTTGAAGTGCTCATTCACTCTGTTGTTTGATATGCTGCTTCACTCATATGCCACCTGCAGTGAAAGCCATTTACACATCTGCCCAAAGATATGCCTAAAATCATCATTAACACCCATTAACACTTTTATGCACCCATTTTTGCAGTAGTATCGGTGTCATCATAAATTACAATGACAGAGTGTAATTGCCGCTTATTATGGCCGTGTGTTAGCACATTACCGCCATGAATGCAAAATGTAAACATGACAAATTACACATTATCTACTGCATATATTACTTTAAATCTTCATCGAGTGGTTAAAACAGATTTTTTGACTGATCATGTGTGAATTCTATTCATAGAATGAGGGACGAAGTCATTGATAACACATTTTAATGTCATATTATTTGATGTTTTACATGTAGTCTTATACATCCTCACATATAAATGCTCCTCTAAACGCCTCCCACAGCGGTGTCTCAATGTTCACAAACAGTTTGTTGTTGCTCAGCTGATCTAACTTCTTTTCAGTAACCTTCTTAAACTGATTTTCACCTTCTTTAACTGTTTGTAACAGTCTCTCTCCTCCTCATGTCCCACCCGCAGTTGTTCCTAACTCTTGGAAATGAGCGAGCCAATCAGTTTTGGGCGGCGAATGTACCGCCGAGTGAGGCGTTAATGGTGATCAGCAGCAGCGAGGAGCGACGGCGTTTCATCACAGCGAAATACTGCGAAGGGAAATACCGCCGATATCACCCACTGTTCGGCAACCAGAAAGAACTCAACAACGTGAGTCTGAACATCATTTCTGCCATTACTCAAAAACACAAATAAAGCCATGAATTTAGTTGATTACGTCATTAATTTGATTTAAGAGATTTAATCTCCTTTCTAAATCTTTTCATGTTTTTGGTTGTTGTTTTTGATGCGAGTGGTGTTGATAGAATTGATATGAGGTTTTTGTTTTGTGTGTTTATCAGGGTTAGCAAAACTTTCGTTTGCAGTGGGTGTTTTGTTTTTTTAGGAGTGTGTTTGTGTTTATCTAACCTCCTGTGACTCGAGTGTGACTGCATTTTCCATTTCCCTTTTTGATTTGTAACTAGTAGCCTCTAAGAAACATGCAAAAAATACCAAATTGCTTTCCTAAAAATGTATGTCCTCATATGTGGACAGCGGGACTATGCTGTGAAATTTTAAACAATACTAAGCCATAGAAAGTCTGTTTTTTTTCATCAAATAGTTTATTATGTGTCCAGGAGTTTTTTAAAGCGCCACATCAAAAGAAACTAGAGATGCTGCTCTTTACAACCAAACAGGTTTCAGTTCAAAAAACGTAAAGAGGTTTCTACCAGAGGCACTTCTGTTTTTGCTGCACCCGTAGGAGCGCTTCACGGAAATCAACGTCATGCTGTTGTGTCACGTGACTCGGTGCACCTGACGTTTAACCCTTAAATGACAGTGTAGAGTGTTGTGAACAGTATTCAGTCAGTTTTTATTCATTTAAATTATGCATTGATTATAGCGAAGCCAAAATACAACGTCCACACATGTGGATGCGGAGTCGCACAAGGTTGATGCAAGAGTTCTGATTAGAAGACTCCTTTGTATTAGCAATGCCACACAACACACACAGTAAGTCTTCACTGTGATCCATCAAACAACACAAAACTAATCACAGCATGATGTGATCTGCTTCCTAAAACACACACACACACACACACACACACACACGCACTCTCATGAGCTCCCAGGATTCCTCTGTGCTCAGTGGGCAGAGAAGAAACAGACAGACAAAGAGTCCATTCATTGACACACACATACACAAACAGAGAGATTACTTGTTTGCTTATTGGTCTTGTATGTTTTACTTTATCAGTGCTTATTTTACACAAATCCGGGTATGGCTTTACGTCTTAAACCATTTTGACTGATGACCTTTGACCCTTTCTCATAACTCTAAATGACTGCAGAGTTAAAGGAAACAAGTGTTTGTGAGTCTGTCGGTCTGACAGCAAGTGGGTTTGTTGATCAGACTGTGGTTAAGCCCCGCCCACAGCCCCCGTGACATCGTCACTGTGTCTAGTTCAGTGAGAGTTCTAACTCCGCCCACTCTGAGCTAAGCTCCTCCCTTAACCCCCCCATCTCTGCGCTCTCTCATTCTCTGTTCACTCTGCTCTGAGGCTCATGTCAGTGTTGTAATTTTGAGAGTTAAACTGTGAACTTTAAACCTCGTGGCAGAGTTTGGAATCAGTCGGGTGAGTTATCAGAGTGTTTTCTCCTGTTGTGTAAGTGGATTTGTGAGTTTCTGTGTCCAAAATGTGTTTAAAGTGTGTCTTGTTTTCTCAGGTGTTTGCTGGTGTGCGTGTGTGTGTGTAGAATGTTTAGGGCCAGTGGAATGTATTTTTCAGCATTAATGTGATGCCTGTAGGTGTTACTGCATCACACTTGACATACATTAATGGTTGTGTGTGTGTGTTTGTGTGTGAATTGCAGCAACACTATGGAATGCCAAGACAGACCCACCCAACTATATACAAACACAGAGAGAGAATGAGCAGGAGAGAGTGATGATTGGTGTGTGTGTGTGTGTGTGTGTGTGTTTCTCAGAATGATGTCGTGTGTCACATGGATCTGATCTCTATTCTACCATTTTCTTTTCCTTCTTCAGTGTTTGTCTGTAGCACACAGGCTACCTTTTTTCTGCATAAACCAGGTACCCCTTCAATTCCTTCACACGCCCAACCCCCAAGGGGAAAATAAGACATTTGATTGGTCAGATTTTATGTCACTCTGCTAATACAAATGAAGAACCCTTCAGAATATCCTGTGAAGGGCAGTGGCATAGCCATGAGTGTGCCAGGGTGTGCAACTGCCTCCCAAAAGCTTGCAAACCTCAATGAAATGTGCTTTATAGGATGTAGAGGTGTAAAATGCATCAGTATTATGCTTAAACTTCAATGCATCGATTACACAATTTAATAATCAATAATAATGACTATAATAATACCCAATGTGTTATAGAGGCCAATTCCCCAATTATGACATCATGCATATTCAGAGCTCCAAAAAGAAATGATTGCGACAATAATTTAAAATCCTGTCGCCATTGGCGACAGTCGAGATGTGTGCTTTCATATGCGGTTTCATCTGATATCATCTTGTGAGCTATTGAATACATCTTTAGAGCGCCAGTGTGTCTCACGCCGCTTTTCACCCATTCTGTTGATGATATGAGCAACAACAAACACAGCGCGAGCCATGATGTCCGATTCGAGAACAAATGACTCTTTTGACCATTGAGAGATTCATACACAACTATTACACAAGGTGCAAACATGCATTGATGCTCAAGAAGGCAACATATGTGCATACTATACTTTATGTAAATATCTGTAATGTAGATTCAAAATAAAACAAATATATGTTATCTCTTATATTTGTATAAATTAATAAAATAATAAGTGTGAAAACTTATGAGACAAAAGGGGAGTGCCAATCTGTGCACTCAACTATATAGTGTATATATTAAACATACGATCAATGAGCAACAATCTAAATCGACCAATTCTGTGATGTGGCAACTAAAACGGCTATTTGGCTCCTAAATGTTTCAGTTTAGGAGCCAATGGCTCCTTAGTAATTTTTTAGTCTGGAGCCCTGATATTGTGGAATATTTGGAGGATACACTTGAAATGGTAGGCTACTCTTACTCCACTGATTTAAACTAAAGTTTAAAAGAAATATTACAGCTAAAAATAAATTGATGAAATGGTTGCGAATGGTCATTTCACTTAATTGTGGTTTAGTTCTTGCACACCCAGTTTTCTCTTGGCACACCCAAAGTCTTGTTTCTGGCTACCCCTCTGGTGAAGAGGGACGCAGTATTATAGAGTTAAAGTGCAATAATGAGCCGTTTTGATTGGCTGCCACACACCGCTTACACTCCGTTAAACAGGAACAATATGAAGATATTATTGTTAGTCTATATTACACTAAAGTTGTCTTTTTATGTATTTAAATGCATTTATTTAATGCACATGCATTGTTAAATAAACAGGGGAAAGAATGTGTCATCATTTGAATAATGTTTCCATCTCAGTTTATGTCACAGATTAACGGAACGTCACTGTAACAACAGATTGATTCCGCTACATTTACGCCTCTCATCCACACCACATCAGAGACTTTCTTAAACACTCTCCATTACCCTGTGCTTTAGAAAACTATGATGACCAGATTAGGAATCTGAAAACAGATTAGTGTGGATGAGTGTGTTTAGCTGTACTGTCCAACAAAGCCAAAACACAGTAACTACGGCAAAAATGGCTTCAAAGTTTTGATTGTCCAGCCAAATGTGGAATATCCAGTTTTCTCTCAATCGGAATCAAACTCGTCTGTTACAGGACAGATCATAGTCGTAGAGACAGGATTTCACTCATAACTCAATTCTGACTAAATGTGTAGTTAATGTGTTTTGCCTTTGTAGGGCAGTGTAATTTTGTCTCTAAAAGTCAGCTAGATTTGACAAAACAAAAAAACTTGACTTAGGGGACATCTGGGGGCATCCTTAATTGGGAAAATAATAATTATATTAGTCTTTAGTCACTGTAATAGAGCGCAACAGTCTGATTCCGTAAGTAAAAATCCCCCCCAAAAATTCCATAGGGGAATGTATTTTTAACGCTAACTTATAAACGTGTAAAGACAGACCGACGGTGAGCTCTCAGGTTGTTAATCGATGGTATATGCTCCTGTTGAAGACATCAGTCTGCGTTATTTCAACTTCATTTTTTAAAAACAGCATTTAATAGCGGAATTCCTGGTGAAGAACTACACTACCCATAATCCTGAAGAGAGATCCACCAATCAGAGAAGAGCTCTGCAGCTCCGCCCACTCCCATGATGCACTGTGAATGACGCAATCGAGTCGCTCTCCCAAAACTCTCAAACTACTCATATATTTGAATTCCGAGCAACATAGCAGTCGTGACAGTGATGAGACATATACCAATTTACAATAAACATCAGATTAACACAACACAATATACAAATAATAACATACACTGTACAGTATACAATACACACAATATAGAATACACATTATACAATAAAAATAGTATATATAGTATATATAAAATATACAGTAGGTTGTATTGTACTGTATTGACATTCAGGCTGTCGGTTGATAGTCAGTTGTTAAGAGAGAATATAATATAATAATAATATAATTTATGACAGTCCGGTGTGAGATATAAGAGTAATAAAGTGCAGTGCTGATGTATTTTGATCGTGGGAGATCAAGAGTTCAGAAGTCTGATTGCTTGGGGGAAGAAGCTATCATGGAGTCGGCTGGTGCGGGTCCTGATGCTGCGATACCACCTACCTGATGGTAGCAGTGAGAACAGCCCATGGCTCGGGTGGCTGGAGTCTCTGATGATCCTCCGAGCTTTTCTCACACACCGCCTGGTATATATGTCCTGGAGGGAGGGAAGCTCACCTCCGATGATGTGTCTGGCAGTTCGCACCACCCTTTGCAGTGCGTTGCGGTTGTGGGCAGTGCTATTGCCATACCAGGTGGAGATGCAGCCAGTCAGGATGCTCTCTACAGTGCAGGTGTAGAACCG
>NC_059382.1:1170000-1232500 GCF_019703515.2 Myxocyprinus asiaticus
AATCCCACATGCATGTTTGTTATGCAACCAAAATCCCAATAATAACCAGAAAACACAAAGATTTGGTTCATAACATGGGACTTTAAATTATAATCAAGCCCGAAATACACTGGGGACTCCAACTGTGCTTCCAGCTCACACAATCACGCAAAACATGCACTCTTACAATCATTTGCAGTGAATAACAATACAATCATATGACGTAAACCTTGTCATATGGGCTAATAAATACTGTATAAGCAGTAATTAATCAATGTCTCATTGTGTATTACTGTTCAGTGAATAGTTTGCGTGCGTGTTTTTTCTCTGTAGGCGTTGTGTATTAACGTTCAGTCCAGCGACGTGTGTGAGACGTTGGCTTTGGTTTTCTGTGGCGCTGATGTGAACTGTGACACAGGCGACCCGGATTTGCCCACGCCGATCGCCCTGGCGCAACATCACGGCCAGAGCCTGCAGGTGGAGTTTCTCACACAGAACCGCAACACAGGTGTGTTCCACAGAGACTGTTACTATGACAACTGTTGCCGTGCAACGCACCTATCATTTTCACCTTGTGACCTTTGCCCTTTTGATTTACAGAGCTCCCAAGGTCAGAGGTGAAGGTTGCCATAGATACGGTGCACTACATGGCCCCGCCCTCCGTCACGCATAACGGCTTCCTTTTTAAGACCGCCTCCATGGTTCGACCAATCACAGAGAAGAAGAGCAAAGAAGGTGAGCCAATCAGTGACCTGTTCATCAAAGCTGAACCCTTCATGCTGGAAAAGTTAATGCATTCAAACTAGGGCTGCACGATTATGACATTATTTCCATTGATGTGGTAATTGCGATTTATTTGCTTAGTAGAATTAGAACTGAATGGCTTTATTGCTATTTTATACATCAGTGAATCACAAAAAGAGTTCACATTGGCCCTCTTTGCAGCATGAAAAACAAAACTCATTCAAGTTTTGACAAAATTATACAAAGCTCAGTGTCAGAAATTAACTTTTCCTTAAAGGGGCAATAATTGACCCCTGGATTTATTTTTCAGGGGCATTTTTTACGTTTAAAAGGGCAGTTTTTCTAAATTTAATCCATTCCTTTACATAAGTTCTCAATTTGAATAATTCGAAAGTGAATATATACTGTATTACCACCTACCTTTAAAATTAAATCAAAATCAAATAATATTTTCTCTGCTAACAACTAATAAATAAGCTTATAATAGAATATTAAGAACTATATTAGATGTTATAAATAAAAAAATAAAAGCAAAAAAAGAACAAAAAACTGGCGCATTTTAAACACGTAAATGCAGTCGAAATTAAACTGTATTTTAATGTGAATAATATAGTATAATATGTTTATTATATTTCATTATATACTTTATCCCATGTAAAACAATTACTGTCCTTATTGTGCTAAATAATTGTTTTGGTCACACCCCCCTTTGAAACAAGACAAACTTGTTGTCGTATGAGACGCAATGTTTTCTTCCAGCAGGGGGCGCTTGACGGCTCAGAAAACCGAATCCTCCATCCATCCGCATTTACATTTCAGAACGTTTTATATTTCATTGGAGACATTTTTACACTGGATAGTTATTTTTAATAAAAACTGATAATTGCAGGGGCCTGTGTAGCTCAGCGAGAAAAGACGCTGACTACCACACCTGGAGTCACGAAGTCGAATCCAGGGTGTGCTGAGTGACCCCAGCCAGGTCTCCTAAGCAACCAAATTGGCCCGGTTGCTAGGGAGGGTAGAGTCACATGGGGTAACCACCTCGTGGTCGCTATAATGTGGTTCTCGCTGTCGGTGGGGCACGTGGTGAGTTGTGCATGGATGCCGCGGAGAATAGCATGAAGCCTCCACACACACTAGGTCTCCGCGGTAACGCACTCAACCAGTCATGTTATAAGATGTGCGGATTGATGGTCTCAGACGCGGAAGCAACTGAGATTCGTCCTCCACCACCCGGATTGAGGCGAGTCACTACACCACCACGAGGACTTAGAGCGCATTGGGAATTGGGCATTCCAAATTGGGGAGAAAAAAAAACGGATAATTGCAAGCCTCATACCTGTGAATGAAATCCGCCTCAGCAGTATCCATAAAAGCATTTTTAAAGTCCTCATCCAGTAATAATAAATGACTGTGATTGGCCCATCCTGGCCAGAGTTGAGAAAAGTAACAGGTACCACATGACAGCGCCATCTTGGTGCCATCTTTGGGAGCAGTCCAGAACTCAGGACAATAATTTACACCTGATTAATGATGCTGAAAAACTTATATAACGAGTAAAAATAAAACTGACCTAAGATCATTTAGAAATTGCAGCGTGTGGTGCCCCGTGACATAGTTAATCGGGCCCTGAGCAGGAGCAATGTTAATATATAATAGCTCACCTAAAAATGTAAGTTTCTGCCATCATTTAATCATCTCTTCGTTCAAAACCAGTGTGACCTTTGTCATCTATAAAACACAAGAATGAGGGATGATATTGCTGTAAAAGCTTCAAAAGCACATACAGTAAAAGCATCATAAAAGTCCATAACACAAGTGGCTTACATTTAAAACAACAGCAAAGTTTGAAAGTTTAAACAAGACTAAAGTAGAAAAGGCGGAGGGAAAATAATTGCGTACATTGGTTCTTGCGTGTCACTATTTTTGTTGTATGTGTGAAAGTGAACGAGATTTGAGAACATGCGCCTCCCACACTTTGAGAAGCTCTGGGCTGAAGTTCAGCAACATCAAAAAACTGTGGAAGCCTGAAGTAGTGTCACTACTTTTCTACTTGGTGCCGTTTGATTATACTTTAATTGATCTGTTTGATTGTGTTTGTTTGTTTGAATGCTTCTCTCTTTGTCAGAGTTCAGTCGGCGCTGGTGTGTTCTGAATGACGGTAATTTTAGCTACTATGAAAGTGATAAAAACGCGACACCAAATGGCGGACTGAAGATGAGAGAGATCGTTTGTCTCGCCGTCAACCCCGCAGAGACTCATGGGTAACTACACACATTTCCCATAGCGCTGGAGGGATATAAGTGATTTAGAGAGAATCTCACGAAAACAGGTGTGGGTCACATTCACCCCGAAATCAACAACAACAAAAAAGTTTCATTTCTTGCATTGTGACATCACCATGATAATTAAGCACATTTCTCCCTTAGATTTTCATTACTGTAATGTGATAAAAAAAACGTTTTAATTTTGAGCTTTTTAAATTGTCATTATTCTCAGTGTTGATTCTAATTAGAAACTCATTACTGCAATTCAATTATTATTATTATTATTATTATTATTTTTAGCTAAATCAGCTCAAATTCAAGGCAGAACAGCAAATGTATACATACTTTACTATTTAAAAAAAAAAAAGAAAATCTGCATTTCATTAATTAAAATTTGTGAATAAAATGTGCCAACTTGTCATGAAAGTAATGTCACAATAAAAAAAAGTCCTAAAATGCTAAATATAATTTCTTGTTTTTGACTTTTGGGGTGAAATATGATCCAGTTTTGTGAGATTCACTTTTTTGTGGGGACCAGTGTTGGGGAAGTAAATCTATAAAATTGTAATCAGATTACTTTACTGATTACTTCATCGAAAAAGTAATCACATTACTAATTACTTGACTTTAAAGTAACTTTTTAAAACACTTCACAGAAAGGGTTTTGATTTTTTTGCTCAAAAAATTTAGAATAATGTCTATTTCCTCATTGTCACACACAAGTCACACACTCGGCAGTCAGCACCACACGTTTCTCCTTTACAGTGACTTATGCGGGGGGCGTACGCCTTCAGCGTTTTATTTTAGAAATATGTAGCCCAAGTAATGTCCTTTAAAGTAATTAACTTAATTGAGAAAGTCAGTAACTGTCATCTGATTACTAGAATTTAAAATATAATGTGTTACACTACTTTTTGAATAAAAAGGTAATTTGATTACAGTAATTAGTTACTTTGTAATCAGATTACACAACACTGGTGGGGAATGATAGAATTCACATCATCTCTTTGAATGTTAGTCGACGGTCCTTCTTTATTTCTTGTTGTTTTTCTGTTTCTGTCAGGTATGATTACACATTTGAGTTGTACTCTGATACGGAGCGTTTGTATCTGTTTGGCATTGATAATCCAGAAACCATGCGTGAGTGGGTCAAATCCATCGCTAAGGTAACCAGTGTTCTGTCCTGGGTCGGCGGTCTCGGGTTTGAAATGGCATCTCATTAAAAATGCTGTATCTCTCTGTCTCTGTATTTTACAGTCATTTATTCCAGTCGGAGCAGAGGATCTGTTACTAAAAGACTTTGAGCGCATCGGCCGACTGCGTTATAAAGACGGTCTGAATCTAGAAAGCTCCAGACTGGCCTGGTTCTCTCTGGTGGGGTCGAATCTGCACATCCGTGTGGACGAACATCTCAGAGACGAAACCATCGACCTGCAGAAACTCCTGGAGCTCTGTGAGTGACAGAATATTGGAAACCAGTGCTTTTTATCGTTTTATCTCATAATTATGATTTAGTTATGGTAGCTCATTTCCAAATGAAAACAAAAATGTGCTTCGGTTAGTCATATTTATGAGATAAACTCATAGTTATTTGATTCAAAGTCATAACTTAGATCAAAAGTAATAATTATGATAAAAAGTCTTTATGAGATACTAAGTCATAATTATGAGATACAAAGTCATAATTGAGATACAAAGTCATAATTATGAGATAAAAAGTCATAATTGAGATACAAAGTCATAATTATGAGATAAAAAGTCATAATTGAGATAAAAAGTCATAATTATGAGATAAAAAGTCATAATTGAGATACAAAGTCATAATTGAGATACTAAGACATAATTGAGATACTAAGTCATAATTATGAGATACTAAGTCATAATTATGAGATAAAAAGTCATAATTGAGATACTAAGACATAATTGAGATACAAAGTCATAATTGAGATACTAAGACATAATTGAGATACTAAGTCATAATTGAGATAAAAAGTCATAATTATGAGATAAAAAGTCATAATTGAGATAAAAAGTCATAATTGAGATACAAAGTCATAATTGAGATACTAAGACATAATTGAGATAAAAAGTCATAATTATGAGATAAAAAGTCATAATTATGAGATACTAAGACATAATTGAGATAAAAAGTCATAATTGAGATACTAAGTCATAATTGAGATAAAAAGTCATAATTGAGATAAAAAGTCATAATTATGAGATAAAAAGTCATAATTGAGATAAAAAGTCATAATTATGAGATAAAAAGTCATAATTGAGATAAAAAGTCATAATTGAGATACTAAGACATAATTGAGATAAAAACTCATAATTATGAGATAAAAAGTCATAATTGAGATAAAAAGTCATAATTGAGATACTAAGACATAATTGAGATACTAAGTCATAATTATGAGATAAAAAGTCATAATTGAGATAAAAAGTCATAATTGAGATACTAAGACATAATTGAGATAAAAACTCATAATTATGAGATAAAAAGTCATAATTGAGATAAAAAGTCATAATTGAGATACTAAGTCATAATTGAGATAAAAAGTCATAATTGAGATACTAAGTCATAATTATGAGATAAAAAGTCATAATTGAGATACTAAGTCATAATTGAGATAAAAAGTCATAATTATGAGATAAAAAGTCATAATTGAGATAAAAAGTCATAATTGAGATAAAAAGTCATAATTATGAGATACTAAGTCATAATTGAGATAAAAAGTCATAATTATGAGATAAAAAGTCATAATTGAGATACTAAGACATAATTGAGATAAAAAGTCATAATTGAGATAAAAAGTCATAATTATGAGATACTAAGACATAATTGAGATAAAAAGTCATAATTGAGATACAAAGTCATAATTATGAGATAAAAAGTCATAATTGAGATAAAAAGTCATAATTGAGATAAAAAGTCATAATTATGAGATAAGTCATAATTGAGATAAAAAGTCATAATTGAGATAAAAAGTCATAATTATGAGATACTAAGACATAATTGAGATAAAAAGTCATAATTGAGATACTAAGTCATAATTATGAGATAAAAAGTCATAATTGAGATACTAAGACATAATTGAGATAAAAAGACATAATTGAGATACTAAGTCATAATTATGAGATAAAAAGTCATAATTGAGATACTAAGTCATAATTATGAGATAAAAAGTCATAATTGAGATACTAAGTCATAATTGAGATAAAAAGTCATAATTATGAGATACTAAGACATAATTGAGATAAAAAGTCATAATTGAGATAAAAAGTCATAATTGAGATACTAAGTCATAATTGAGATAAAAAGTCATAATTGAGATAAAAAGTCATAATTATGAGATACTAAGACATAATTGAGATAAAAAGTCATAATTGAGATACTAAGTCATAATTATGAGATAAAAAGTCATAATTATGAGATACTAAGTCATAATTGAGATAAAAACTCATAATTATGAGATACAAAGTCATAATTATGAGATAAAAAGTCATAATTATGAGATACTAAGTCATAATTATGAGATAAAAAGTCATAATTATGAGATACTAAGTCATAATTGAGATAAAAAGTCATAATTATGAGATACTAAGTCATAATTGAGATAAAAAGTCATAATTATGAGATACTAAGTCATAATTGAGATAAAAAGACATAATTATGAGATACAAAGTCATAATTGAGATACTAAGTCATAATTGAGATAAAAAGTCATAATTGAGATACTAAGTCATAATTATGAGATACAAAGTCATAATTGAGATACTAAGTCATAATTGAGATAAAAAGTCATAATTGAGATACTAAGTCATAATTATGAGATAAAAAGTCATAATTGAGATAAAAAGTCATAATTGAGATAAAAAGTCATAATTATGAGATACTAAGACATAATTGAGATAAAAAGTCATAATTGAGATAAAAAGTCATAATTATGAGATACTAAGTCATAATTGAGATAAAAAGTCATAATTATGAGATACTAAGACATAATTGAGATAAAAAGTCATAATTGAGATACTAAGTCATAATTATGAGATAAAAAGTCATAATTGAGATACTAAGACATAATTGAGATAAAAAGACATAATTGAGATACTAAGTCATAATTATGAGATAAAAAGTCATAATTGAGATAAAAAGTCATAATTGAGATAAAAAGTCATAATTGAGATACTAAGTCATAATTATGAGATAAAAAGTCATAATTGAGATACAAAGTCATAATTGAGATAAAAACTCATAATTATGAGATACTAAGACATAATTGAGATAAAAAGTCATAATTATGAGATACTAAGTCATAATTGAGATAAAAAGTCATAATTATGAGATACTAAGTCATAATTGAGATACTAAGACATAATTGAGATAAAAAGACATAATTGAGATACTAAGTCATAATTATGAGATACAAAGTCATAATTGAGATACTAAGTCATAATTGAGATAAAAACTCATAATTATGAGATACTAAGACATAATTGAGATAAAAAGTCATAATTATGAGATACTAAGTCATAATTGAGATAAAAAGTCATAATTATGAGATACTAAGTCATAATTGAGATACTAAGACATAATTGAGATAAAAAGTCATAATTATGAGATACTAAGACATAATTGAGATAAAAAGTCATAATTATGAGATACTAAGTCATAATTGAGATAAAAAGTCATAATTGAGATAAGTCATAATTATGAGATAAAAAGTCATAATTATGAGATACAAAGTCATAATTGAGATAAAAAGTCATAATTATGAGATACTAAGTCATAATTGAGATAAAAAGTCATAATTATGAGATACTAAGTCATAATTGAGATAAAAAGACATAATTATGAGATACAAAGTCATAATTGAGATAAAAAGTCATAATTGAGATACTAAGTCATAATTATGAGATAAAAAGTCATAATTGAGATACTAAGTCATAATTGAGATACAAAGTCATAATTGAGATACTAAGTCATAATTATGAGATAAAAAGTCATAATTGAGATAAAAAGTCATAATTATGAGATACTAAGTCATAATTGAGATAAAAAGTCATAATTATGAGATACTAAGTCATAATTGAGATAAAAAGACATAATTATGAGATACTAAGTCATAATTGAGATAAAAAGTCATAATTGAGATACTAAGTCATAATTATGAGATAAAAAGTCATAATTGAGATACTAAGTCATAATTGAGATACAAAGTCATAATTGAGATACTAAGTCATAATTGAGATAAAAAGTCATAATTGAGATACTAAGTCATAATTATGAGATAAAAAGTCATAATTGAGATAAAAAGTCATAATTGAGATAAAAAGTCATAATTATGAGATACTAAGACATAATTGAGATAAAAAGTCATAATTGAGATAAAAAGTCATAATTATGAGATACTAAGTCATAATTGAGATAAAAAGTCATAATTATGAGATACTAAGACATAATTGAGATAAAAAGTCATAATTGAGATACTAAGTCATAATTATGAGATAAAAAGTCATAATTGAGATACTAAGACATAATTGAGATAAAAAGACATAATTGAGATACTAAGTCATAATTATGAGATAAAAAGTCATAATTGAGATAAAAAGTCATAATTGAGATAAAAAGTCATAATTATGAGATAAAAAGTCATAATTGAGATACTAAGACATAATTGAGATAAAAAGACATAATTGAGATACTAAGTCATAATTATGAGATACAAAGTCATAATTGAGATACTAAGTCATAATTATGAGATACAAAGTCATAATTGAGATACTAAGTCATAATTGAGATAAAAACTCATAATTATGAGATACTAAGTCATAATTGAGATAAAAAGTCATAATTATGAGATACTAAGTCATAATTGAGATACTAAGACATAATTGAGATAAAAAGTCATAATTATGAGATACTAAGACATAATTGAGATAAAAAGTCATAATTATGAGATACTAAGTCATAATTGAGATAAAAAGTCATAATTGAGATAAGTCATAATTATGAGATAAAAAGTCATAATTATGAGATACAAAGTCATAATTGAGATAAAAAGTCATAATTATGAGATACTAAGTCATAATTGAGATAAAAAGTCATAATTATGAGATACTAAGTCATAATTGAGATAAAAAGACATAATTATGAGATACAAAGTCATAATTGAGATAAAAAGTCATAATTGAGATACTAAGTCATAATTATGAGATAAAAAGTCATAATTGAGATACTAAGTCATAATTGAGATACAAAGTCATAATTGAGATACTAAGTCATAATTATGAGATAAAAAGTCATAATTGAGATAAAAAGTCATAATTATGAGATACTAAGTCATAATTGAGATAAAAAGTCATAATTATGAGATACTAAGTCATAATTGAGATAAAAAGACATAATTATGAGATACTAAGTCATAATTGAGATAAAAAGTCATAATTGAGATACTAAGTCATAATTGAGATAAAAAGACATAATTATGAGATACTAAGTCATAATTATGAGATAAAAAGTCATAATTATGAGATACTAAGTCATAATTATGAGATAAAAAGTCATAATTGAGATACTAAGTCATAATTGAGATACAAAGTCATAATTGAGATACTAAGTCATAATTGAGATAAAAAGTCATAATTATGAGATACTAAGTCATAATTGAGATAAAAAGACATAATTATGAGATACTAAGTCATAATTATGAGATAAAAAGTCATAATTGAGATACTAAGTCATAATTGAGATACAAAGTCATAATTGAGATACTAAGTCATAATTATGAGATAAAAAGTCATAATTGAGATACTAAGACATAATTGAGATAAAAAGACATAATTGAGATACTAAGTCATAATTATGAGATAAAAAGTCATAATTGAGATACTAAGTCATAATTGAGATAAAAAGACATAATTGAGATACTAAGTCATAATTATGAGATAAAAAGTCATAATTGAGATACAAAGTCATAATTGAGATAAAAAGTCATAATTGAGATACTAAGACATAATTGAGATAAAAAGTCATAATTATGAGATAAAAAGTCATAATTGAGAAAAAAAGTCATAATTATGAGATACTAAGTCATAATTGAGATAAAAAGTCATAATTGAGATAAAAAGTCATAATTATGAGATACAAAGTCATAATTGAGATAAAAAGTCATAATTATGAGATACTAAGTCATAATTGAGATAAAAAGTCATAATTATGAGATACTAAGTCATAATTGAGATAAAAAGTCATAATTATGAGATACTAAGTCATAATTGAGATAAAAAGACATAATTATGAGATACTAAGTCATAATTGAGATAAAAAGTCATAATTGAGATACTAAGTCATAATTGAGATAAAAAGTCATAATTGAGATACTAAGTCATAATTATGAGATAAAAAGTCATAATTGAGATACAAAGTCATAATTGAGATACTAAGTCATAATTGAGATACTAAGTCATAATTGAGATAAAAAGTCATAATTGAGATACAAAGTCATAATTGAGATACTAAGTCATAATTATGAGATAAAAAGTCATAATTGAGATACTAAGTCATAATTGAGGTAAAAACTCATAATTGAGATACTAAGTCATAATTGAGATAAAAACTTATAATTATGAGATAAAAAGTCATAATTATGAGATAAAAAGTCATAATTGAGATAAAAACTCATAATTATGAGATAAAAAGTCATAATTTAGATAAAAAGTCATAATTGAGATAAAAAGTCATAATTGAGATAAAAACTCATAATTATGAGATAAAAAGTCATAATTGAGATAAAAAGTCATAATTTAGATAAAAAGTCATAATTGAGATAAAAAGTCATAATTTAGATAAAAAGTCATAATTGAGATAAAAAGTCATAATTTAGATAAAAAGTCATAATTGAGATAAAAACTCATAATTATGAGATAAAAAGTCATAATTGAGATAAAAACTCATAATTATGAGATACAAAGTCATAATTGAGATAAAAAGTCATAATTATGAGATACAAAGTCATAATTATGAGATAAAAAGTCATAATTGAGATAAAAAGTCATAATTATGAGATAAAAAGTCATAATTGAGATACAAAGTCATAATTATGAGATAAAAAGTCATAATTGAGATACAAAGTCATAATTGAGATAAAAAGTCATAATTGAGATACAAAGTCATAATTGAGATAAAAAGTCATAATTGAGATACTAAGTCATAATTGAGATAAAAACTCATAATTATGAGATAAAAAGTCATAATTGAGATAAAAACTCATAATTGAGATAAAAAGTCATAATTGAGATAAAAACTCATAATTATGAGATAAAAAGTCATAATTGAGATAAAAAGTCATAATTATGAGATAAAAAGTCATAATTGAGATACAAAACTCATAATTGAGATAAAAAGTCATAATTGAGATAAAAACTCATAATTATGAGATACTAAGACATAACTGAGATAAAAAGTCATAATTATGAGATACTAAGTCATAATTATGAGATAAAAAGTCATAATTGAGATACAAAGTCATAATTGAGATACAAAGTCATAATTGAGATACTAAGTCATAACTGAGATACAAAGTCATAATTGAGATAAAAAGTCATAATTGAGATACAAAGTCATAATTGAGATACAAAGTCATAATTGAGATAAAAAGTCATAATTGAGATACTAAGACATAATTGAGATAAAAAGTCATAATTGAGATACAAAGTCATAATTGAGATACTAAGTCATAATTGAGATACTAAGACATAATTGAGATACAAAGTCATAATTGAGATAAAAAGTCATAATTGAGATACAAAGTCATAATTGAGATACTAAGTCATAATTGAGATACAAAGTCATAATTGAGATAAAAAGTCATAATTGAGATACTAAGTCATAATTGAGATACAAAGTCATAATTGAGATAAAAAGTCATAATTGAGATACTAAGTCATAATTGAGATACAAAGTCATAATTGAGATACTAAGACATAATTGAGATACAAAGTCATAATTGAGATAAAAAGTCATAATTGAGATACTAAGTCATAATTGAGATACAAAGTCATAATTGAGATACTAAGACATAATTGAGATACTAAGTCATAATTGAGATACAAAGTCATAATTGAGATACTAAGACATAATTGAGATACAAAGTCATAATTGAGATAAAAAGTCATAATTGAGATACTAAGTCATAATTGAGATACAAAATCATAATTGAGATAAAAAGTCATAATTGAGATACTAAGTCATAATTGAGATACAAAGTCATAATTGAGATACTAAGACATAATTGAGATACAAAGTCATAATTGAGATAAAAAGTCATAATTGAGATACAAAGTCATAATTGAGATACTAAGTCATAATTGAGATACTAAGTCATAATTGAGATACAAAGTCATAATTGAGATACTAAGACATAATTGAGATAAAAAGTCATAATTGAGATACAAAGTCATAATTGAGATACTAAGTCATAATTGAGATACAAAGTCATAATTGAGATACTAAGACATAATTATGAGATAAAAAGTCATAATTGAGATACTAAGTCATAATTGAGATACTAAGTCATAATTGAGATACTAAGTCATAATTATGAGATAAAAAGTCATAATTGAGATACTAAGACATAATTGAGATAAAAAGTCATAATTATGAGATACTAAGACATAATTGAGATAAAAAGTCATAATTATGAGATAAAAAGTCATAATTATGACATAGAAAGTGAAAAGTATGAGATATTAAGTCATAATTTTAGTCATAATAAAAAAAGTATTTTTCATCTAATTATTCTCTTTTTCTCATAACTGACTTTTAATGTCATTAATATGACTTCGAATCTAATAATGATGACTTAAAGTCTCATATATATGACTTAGTATCTCAGAATTATGACTTACCAAAGCGTTTTTTTTTTTTTCTCATGTGGTGGAGACGGGCTTCCCTAGTATTTAATGTAGTCTGAGTCATATTTATTTTTTACATTGTGTAGTTTTGTAGATGGTTTTTGAGGATGAGTTCATGTCACACAAACCCATCCATGTTGACATCTGTCTAATTTGATGAGCTTCTACCAAGTGACAAATTATTTTATATTAGTTTGATTGGACACACGGCCTTTGACGTCAACAGAAAATAAATATAATTGAAGAGTTTTCTCCCTTTTAAAAGTTGATTAGAGTATTTATTGTGCTATCCTAACTGTGCACAATTAGTTGGTAAGTTTTATTGTATTATTTGCATTTAACATTGCTGTCCATGACCCGATCAGAACACACCTGAGACTAATTTTTGATAGATTGTTTGTGTTTATTTCTCCAGCGATCCAGCCTGAAAATGAAGTTCTAGTTCTAGTGGAGAGAGGCAGGTGAGCAACTCGAGTTGAACAGTTTCACACTTTAGTTTGGTTTGTGAGTGACGGTGGTGTTGATGAGCAGGACTGTCTCTGCAGGACGCTGTACATCGAGGGCGAGAGGAAGTTGGATTTTCAGGGATGGGCGACAGCGATCCAGAGAGCAGCAGGGAGTTCAGGAGACACACTGAGTCAACAGCAGCTGACAGAGGCGAATATTCCTGTTATAGTGGAGCGCTGCATTCACTTCACCACACAATACGGTGCAGTACTCTATTTTACTCTATTAGATGAAATTGCTGTCATGTCACACCGCAGGCAATCGCACAAAGCAGCAGCTTTCAGTGGTGTGTGTGAGCAGTGCTGCGGTTTTATTAGTCTGTTAAGCATTATATAATGCAATTATGTTTGTTAATGTAAATAAAAGTTATTATAAAGTGATATCTATGGTTTATAGTGAAGAAATATATGTAGGTTCAGTTTTAACTTTGACTTGATTTCTGTTGAACAAGTTACAGCAAATAAATGCAAAGACCAATTTAAGAAGAAATAATGATGTTTAGATGTTATTTTGTTTTCTTATCAAATAAGATCATTGTTAGAACATATTGACCTCATCTTTGTCACAGCCATTGTGCTTAGGAAATTAAAACTGTTGTTTGCGACAGTGTGACGAGGTCTCTGACCTCTCAAGGAGGAAGTGAGGGTCGGGTAAACGTACAACACATGTCTTCTATTTTAAACACTTTCTCGTCTAGCACAACAAGGTTTGCTTTTCATTACAACACAAAACACACAGAACACTCTGCTGCGTGTGTCTCTCTCTCTCCCCTCCGGCGGACTGGACTGCTCTTTTATATCCCTCTCAGCTCTCACTGCAAACACAAACAGCTGTTAGGGATAATTTCCCACAGGTGTCAATCCTTACCGTTCTTCCTCTTGCGGCCTCACTCTCCACAACCATCTCGGCCACAACCCCATCACCCGACTCAGGCCGGGGACCCATCCGGCCTGTGACTTACCCCCCCCCCCCCCATTTCCATAGAGGAAATCCACCACAACCATCTGCAACCCTGGCCTGTGGACCAAACTTAAAAGGCTGGAAAGCTTGTTACCAACGGTGATCAGCGCGCTCAGCTGAGACAATGCGTAGAGGTACTGCTTCCGGATATCAAGTTGTGTAGTCCACCAGAACCAACATGAAATGATGCCCACATGCCGTCTGCTTTAATGGCCCGACAAGGTCCATGCCAGTTCTTTCGAAGGGGACCTCGATCAATGGGAGGGGGCGCAGTGGCACTTTTGGGGTGGCCACGTGATTCACCAACTGACAGTCACGGGATGCCGCACACCACCTGCGAACATCCCCGTGAATGTCTGGCCAATAGAAATGTGCCATCAGAAGGTCAAGTGTTTTTCCCTGCCCTAAGTGACCTGCCATCGGATTATAATGAGCTATCTGGAATAACATTTCCCCACAGCTCTTCGGTACTAACAATTGGGTTGTATCCTCCTTTGTCTAAGCATCTTGCGTCACTCGATACAACCGATCCTTAATAATTGAAAATACGGATATGCAAGTGCAACTTCTGGCCAGAGGCGTTGACCATCAATCACTTTCACTTGATCAAAGGCGTGCTTAAGGGTCTCGTCTCACGTCTGCTCCAGAGGTAAATCCCCAGCAGAGAATCCTCTAAGGGCTGGGTAAGCCGAGACTTCCCCCTCCCTTACGTCCTCCTGACGTGGAGTTGACGTAGATGGCCCTGGCTTCACCTCCCCAGCCAGCGAGTCTCACGCCACACACCGATACGCTTTATGGCAGGACCCATCCACACACATTCCCCTTAATAATGTAGTAAATGCCAGCCAATTTGTTCTCAAGATTAGTAGATGGGTGAGGAGGGAATTAACTGCAGTCTTGACTCTATGTTTTTGTCCCCGAAATTGAATAATTACCATCACTGCAGGGTAATTTTGATATCCCCATGCACAAGGGGGGTCTGGGTAGCTCAGTGGTAAAATACGCTGGCTACCACTCATGGAGTTCGCTAGTTCGAATCCCAGGGCGTGCTGAGTGACTCCAGCCAGGTCTCCTAAGCAACCAAATTGGCCCGGTTGCTAGGGAGGGTAGAGTCACATGGGGTAAACTCCTCGTGGTCGCTATAATGTGGTTCGTTCTCGGCGAAGGACGAGGACTCCACGATGGCGTAACGTCCTCCAAATCCCGGGTTTTGGCACCACTGTGACAAGGTCTCTGACTTCTCAAGGAGGAAGTGAGGGCTGGGTAAATGTTCAACACAAGTATTTTATTTTACACACTTTCTCGTGTAACACAACAAGGTTTGCTTTTCAGCACAACACAAAACACACAGAACACTCTGCTGCTCTCTCTCTCTCCCCTCTGGCAGACTGGACTGCTCTTTTATATCCCTCTCAGCTCTCACTGCAAACACAAACAGCTGTTAGAGAGAATTTCCCACAGGTGTCAATCCTTACCGTTCTTCCTCTAGTGGCCTCGCGCTCGCACACCCCCATCACTACAGACAGTTAACCTCCTGAGACCCCCGCTTGACCCCTGTGTGCATTTTCCATTTGTCTTTTTGATTTGTAACTAGTTGCACCTAATAAACAAGCAAAAAAAAAAAAAACATTCTAGAGCAAATCGTTTTCCTAAAAATGTATGTCCTCATATGTGGACAGCGGGAATAAGATGTGAAATGTTAACTAATACCAAGCTATAGAAAGTCTGATTTTTGTTTTTCATCAAATTGTTAATTATGTTTCCAGGAGTGTTGATTAATCATGTTTTTGAGACGTTACAGACATTACATCAGAAATTAGCATAATGAATTATGTTTCAAAGTAATGTCCAGTATCATCCAATCACTGTTAACCATGTTAAAATAAAATGATACATTATAAATTCTGAATCTATGTACTGATTATCATTGTCACATGTCTGTCAAACATGTTGAGTGATCCAAACATCATCTGCAGCCTGAAACTGAACTTTTGATCAGATTTTAGGAGTGAACGCACTTAACTGCATAGAGAGCTATAGGATGCTCCCTTGCTCCCTATTTAGTGAATGACTTAACCTCTAGTGTGCTGTCTGTCTGCACTGGTCTCAGAACAGTTTGAAATGCACCTTATTTTCATCCTAACTCCATATAAAGCCTCTGAAAGACACATGTTCCAGCTTTTGCATGAATACATTAATTCTCAATGTGAAAATACACAGTAAATATAGGAATGTATTTATTAATGTTAATGAATAGAACCGTATTGTACAGTGATAACTAAATAAAACATAATAAAAATGTATATTAAATTGAAGCGAAATGACCCACAGATGTGTTAATGTTATAAATTGTTCAAAATAACTAACTTTTTCAACTTTTGAGGGAACGTGGTCCTAATTTCCACATATGTGGACTTCAAGTTTATCAGCACGCTAATGCATAAAAAATTAGTTCATTTTTTAAAGCGCCACATCAAAAGAAACTAGAGATGCTGCTCTTTACAACCAAACAGGTTTCAATGAAAAAAACGTAGAGGTTTCTACTAGAGGCAGTTTTGTTGGCCCGTAGTAGTGCTTCACGGAAATCAACGTCATGCTGTTGTGTCACGTGACTCGGTGCACCAGAAGTTTAACCCTTAAATGACAGTGTAGAGTGTTATGAACAGTATTCAGTCAGTTTTTATTCATTTAAATTATGCATTGCATATAGCGAAGCAAAAAAACAACGTCCACGCATGTTGACGCTGGGTCACACAAGGTTAAATCATGAGTTTGTCCTGAATTACCAATCCTAATGGAAATTTTGCATTTTCAGCTCAATTTGAAATCTGCTATTTTCTGGGGTGCCGAAAGAACCCAGAAGTGCCACCACCGAGCGTTCATAACTTCATCTATAGTACTTCATGATGCTCTCATAAGCTCTTTTACACTTCCAAAGCTGTGCATTGATCTCTTTGTTTTATCTGTTTGTGTTTGTGGAACAGGTCTGACCTCAGAGGGCATCTATCGTAAGAGTGGGGTGAACAGTAAGATCGCCGCCCTGCTGGAGGAGTTCCGGCGTGATGCGAGGTGTGTGTGGCTGAAGGAGGGAGAACATCAGGTAGACGACGTGTCCAATGTTCTCAAGAGGTTCTTCAGAGACATCCAGGAGGGATTGTTTGCACAGCAGGTGCACAACTGGCTTAGCACTACAGGTACACACACACACACGCACACATTAAGGGTGTTTTCACACTTGATCTGTTGATAGAGACCAGAGTCAATATGGTGTAAGTATTCGCTGCGTTTGGTTTGGTGTGCACCAGAGAACCGCACTGGAGGCCACCTGAAAAAGTGATCTGGGGTTCGATTCATGTGAACTCCTTGTTTGAAACCCGTCCTGACTTCTCAAAGTGAACTTGCATTGATGTGTAATTTGCATCTTTGCATGCTTCCTGTTAAGGCTTCAAATTAAAATGTGAAATTTGAATATGCATTGATTTTAAGAAAAAAAAATGCACATTTGAAATGTTAGAAGTGTGCCAAGCACTGATGATGAGAAACAGAAACACTGTGGTACTGCCGGTATTTCGAAGCTTGAGTACCGGGACAATACTGTTGAACCGTGCAACACTAAGTTAACATGGAACCATCGATTTAAGCGTTTCTTTACTGGTTTTACTTTTTCTTTTTTTGCTGCTGGCTCCCGATCGCAATTATTATGGTGTACAGGGTTCGTTCAAGGTGCTTGAAGTGCTTGAATTTGGCTTTTTCAAATTTAAGTCCTGGAAAACTCTTGAAAATAGCCATTTTTACCAAGAGGTGCTTAAAAAGTTCTTGAATTATAGAAAATCTTAAAGTTATTCACTTGTGTTTACAGACACAGTTATTCGCTTGTGTTTACAGACGCAGTTATTCACTTGTGTTTACAGACACAGTTATTCACTTCTGTTTACAGACGCAGTTATTCGCTTCTGTTTACAGACGCAGTTATTCGCTTCTGTTTACAGACGCAGTTATTCACTTGTGTTTACAGACACAGTTATTCACTTCTGTTTACAGACGCAGTTATTCGCTTCTGTTTACAGACGCAGTTATTCACTTCTGTTTACAGACGCAGTTATTCGCTTGTGTTTACAGACGCAGTTATTCACTTGTGTTTACAGACGCAGTTATTCACTTGTGTTTACAGACGCAGTTATTCGCTTCTGTTTACAGACGCAGTTATTCGCTTGTGTTTACAGACGCAGTTATTCGCTTCTGTTTACAGACGCAGTTATTCGCTTGTGTTTACAGACGCAGTTATTCGCTTCTGTTTACAGACGCAGTTATTCGCTTGTGTTTACAGACGCAGTTATTCGCTTCTGTTTACAGACGCAGTTATTCACTTGTGTTTACAGACACAGTTATTCACTTGTGTTTACAGACGCAGTTATTCGCTTGTGTTTACAGACGCAGTTATTCACTTGTGTTTACAGACGCAGTTATTCGCTTCTGTTTACAGACGCAGTTATTCGCTTGTGTTTACAGACGCAGTTATTCGCTTGTGTTTACAGACGCAGTTATTCGCTTGTGTTTACAGACGCAGTTATTCGCTTGTGTTTACAGACGCAGTTATTTGCTTGTGTTTACAGACGCAGTTATTCGCTTGTGTTTACAGACGCAGTTATTCGCTTGTGTTTACAGACGCAGTTATTCGCTTGTGTTTACAGACGCAGTTATTCGCTTGTGTTTACAGACGCAGTTATTCGCTTGTGTTTACAGACGCAGTTATTCGCTTGTGTTTACAGACGCAGTTATTCGCTTGTGTTTACAGACGCAGTTATTCGCTTGTGTTTACAGACGCAGTTATTCGCTTCTGTTTACAGACGCAGTTATTCGCTTGTGTTTACAGACGCAGTTATTCGCTTGTGTTTACAGACGCAGTTATTCGCTTCTGTTTACAGACGCAGTTATTCGCTTCTGTTTACAGACGCAGTTATTCGCTTGTGTTTACAGACGCAGTTATTCGCTTGTGTTTACAGACGCAGTTATTCGCTTGTGTTTACAGACGCAGTTATTCGCTTCTGTTTACAGACACAGTTATTCGCTTCTGTTTACAGACACAGTTATTCACTTCTGTTTACAGACGCAGTTATTCGCTTCTGTTTACAGACGCAGTTATTCACTTGTGTTTACAGACACAGTTATTCGCTTCTGTTGGAAAGTGAAGTGCATTTTAAGGGAGCACACTACAATAACACATCAATTTCATCATGAATGAGCCAAGAATTGTTACTGTGAGAAGGTGTAGTTAAAGATGCTCATTGTTGTACTTGTAATACATGGTGTTTTATAAAAATAAATTAACTGAATGGTTAAAATATTTTTAAAAACTAACAAAAATAATTTGTTTTAATGACATCTCGTGCACAGTCCTTGAAAACAAATAAAAAATATGCTTGAAAAGTCCTTGAATTTAACTTTGAAGCATCTGTATGAACCCTGGGTATAATGCATTCCTCATCCAAACAAACCGAACTTTGATGTCGTTCAGACCTGGAAGCGCACCAGAAGTGCTAGTGTGAACGCACCCTCAAACTTGGACCTCTATGAACTCACATCTGTTTTTGGTTCGCTTCAGTTGTAATTCTATTTACTCTGTTGCTTTTTGCAATTGCAAGATAATTTAGATGATGATTATATATCAGATATTTGGAATCAAGCGTGTTAGAAATTAAAGTGAACCCAGAACACTTTGTGTTCAGAATGCACTTTATAAACAAACTTGGACGACTTCCTGCCATTCAGAATTCGGTTCATTTTAGAGGTGTGAGTTTGTTTGCCATCACATGTTAACGAGAATTCATGCGAACCACAAGAAAACCCCTGAAATCAAGTTAGAAAGAGATGAGCCTCAGATGAATGACCACATGTGATTATGTTTGAACATACAGTAGAGATGTTAAATGTGTGTGTTCAGATGTTTCAGATGAAAGCAGCCGAGTCTGTCAGTATCGTCTACTGTTCAGTAACCTGCCGCGAGTCAACCAGGCGACACTACGAGCACTAGTCAATCATTTATACTGGTGAGACCAACTCTTCCTCTTTCTCATTGTATACTTCCTCGTTAATAATGTTTCAGAGAAGTGTTCTTTCTGATCAGTACATTCTAATGTCTCTAATATGTGTGTGTGTGTGTGTGTGTGTGTGTGTGTGTGTGTGTGTGTGTGTAGTGTCCAGCGGTTTGCCGATCTCAATCAAATGAATCTTCATAATCTCGCTATTGTGTTCGGGCCAACTCTCTTCCAGACAGACGGGAAGGATTACAACGCCGGCCGAGTCATCGAAGATCTCATCCAACACTATGTCACCATATTCGATGTATGTGTGTGTGTGTGTGTGTTTGCTGTTAAATTGCTTTAATTATGTAGTAACCTATAATTAAAGTTCTGCTGTTTCGTATTAACTCACAGTTTAAGTCAACATGAAATGACGTTTACTTTCATATCATGGCAAACATATTTTTTCCTTTAGAATTATGTGCACTGAAGAATTGCTCACAATAAGACCAGGGACATGTATTAAGAAAGTAAATAGTCCATTATCATTTCATGTTCACGTTAGTAATCTTGCAGACTAGGAAAAATTGTGCAAGCATATTTAAGAATGTAAGAATGTACACATATGCATGTGGTCATTGAAGACAAGAGAGATTATTCCAGATAGTTGTGGATGTTTCGAATCTGTGGATGTTTGAGAAGGTTTATTTACCTATGACACTAGATGCACACTGACGCCATCTAGTGATGGGACAGACTAAATGAACTGCAGTGGAGTCACTGTACTGATGCTTGTGTGTGTGTGTGTGTGTGTGTGTGTGTGTGTTCAGGTGAACGAGCAGCAGTTAAAGAGACAGTTAGATGAGATCACGTACATCATAAAACTGAGAGAAAACCTCAATCCTAAAGCTGGTCCGGTGAGTGTTTGAGATTATTCACAGTAATTCTTTACAGTCTATAATAATCATGTGTTTAGGGTGCGTGTTATTTGGGGCTAATTGTGTGTGTCTGTGTGTGTTTGCAGGCCAGTGGTGATTTCATTTGTACAGTTTACCTGGAGGAGAAAAAGGAAACGGCCGAACAGCATGTAAAGGTGAATGCATGACCTTTGACCTTTGGCCAACCATTAGGATTCAGATTTTACAGACAGACAGACAGATAGAGAGATATATAGATTGACAGATAGGTAGATAAAAACTATAAAAACAGACTGACAAACAGATAGATAGACAGACAGACAGATAGGTATACAGACAGAGAGGTAGATAAAGACAGGCAAACAGATACATAGACAGACAGACAGAAAGACAGATAGATAGACAGACAGACAGGTAGATAAAAACAGACAGACAAACAGATAAGTAGATAGACTTGTAGATAGACAGAAAGTCAGATAAACGGGTAGATAGACAGACATGCAGACAGACGGATAGGTATACAGACAGACATATAGACAGAAAGACAGGTAGATAGGTAGACAGACAGACAGACAGACAGGTAGATAAAAACAGACTGACAGATACATAGACAGGCAGATAGACAGAAAGTCAGATAGACAGACATGCAGACAGACAGATAGGTATACAGGCAGACATACAGGCAGATAGGTAGACAGACAGACAGATAGATAGATAGACAGACAGACAGACAGACAGGTAGATAAAAACAGACTGACAAACAGATACATAGACAGACAGACAGAAAGACAGATAAACTGGTAGATAGACATACAGACAGACAGACAGACAGGTAGATAAAAAAGACACAAACAGATACATAGACAGAAAGTCAGATAGACAGACAGACAGACAGACAGACAGGTAGATAAAAACAGACTGACAAACAGATACATAGACAGACAGAAAGACAGATAAACTGGTAGATAGACATACAGACAGACAGACAGGTAGATAAAAAAGACAGACAAACAGATACATAGACAAAGTCAGATAGACAGACATGCAGACAGACAGATAGGTATACAGGCAGACATACAGGCAGATAGGTAGACAGACAGATAGATAGATAGATAGATAGACAGACAGACAGACAGACAGACAGGTAGATAAAAACAGACTGACAAACAGATACATAGACAGACAGACAGAAAGACAGATAAACTAGTAGATAGACATACAGACAGACAGACAGACAGGTATATAAAAAAGACAGACAAACAGATACATAGACAGAAAGTCAGATAGATAGATAGACAGACAGACAGGTAGATAAAAACAGACTGACAAACAGATACATAGACAGACAGACAGAAAGACAGATAAACTGGTAGATAGACAGACAGACAGACAGGTAGATAAAAAAGACAGACAAACAGATACATAGACAGAAAGTCAGATAGACAGACATGCAGACAGACAGATAGGTATACAGGCAGACATACAGGCAGATAGATAGATAGATAGATAGATAGATAGATAGGTAGATACTGTAGATAGACAGATAGATAGATAGATAGACAGACAGACAGACAGGTAGATAAAAAAGACAGACAAACAGATACATAGACAGACAGTTAGACAGATAGGCAGACAGACAGACAGACAGACAGACAGTCATATAGGTAGACTGACTGACAGACAGATAGATAGACAGACAGACAGGTAGATAAAAACAGACAAACAGATGCATATATAGACAGGTAGATAGACAGAAAGACAGATAAACGGGTAGATAGATAGACATGCAAACAGACAGATAGGTATACAGACAATCAGACAGACAGACAGATAGATAGACAGACAGACACTCAGTGTTTGAGAGTCAGTGTGAATTTCAAGCAGTCAATCACACAAATAAATGGTTCATTGTTTTCAGGTATGTTTGATGAATAAGCTGTATTGACATTTGTCCTCTAGATTCCCGCCGCAATGACTGCAGCAGAATTGACGTTTGAGATTCTGGACCGACGGAAAATCAGTGTGAGAGAGAAAGACTACTGGTGCTGTTTCGAAGTCAACGAGAAAGAGGAGACGGGTTAGAAAACACACTTTACACCGTACAGAAAACATTTGGCTTTTTTATAACATGCAACATTATAGAGATCTTTACTAGTGTACTAGTGTAGCACCTTCCTAAAGTCAGTTTTAACGGGTTTTTCTGCATTTGTGAGAATGTTTTGAGAAATTTGAAGGGCAGTACTGTTTGTTGTGTCTCTCAGAGCGTCCGTTGCACTATGAGGAGAGAGTTCTGCCCATCATACATTCACTCGGCACAGACAGTTACCTGCTCGTCAAAAAACACTTCTCCATGGAGGCCATGCTCATCTACCTGGGTAAGAGAGTGTGTGTGTGACATTTATCAGAGGTAAATTCCTGACAGTGTTGACATAGCTGTGAATATGATAGTTGCTATTTGATTATATCAAACTGTGTGTGTGTGTGTGTGTGTGTGTGTGTGTGTTGCCTGCAGCCAGTAAAGTGGAAGTGTCTAAACACGGTATGATGAAGTTTCGAGAAGAGAGAAGTTTACTGGGTTTGGGTCTGAGCTCTGGAAGCTTCAATGATCGATACTTCATACTGACCAACACCTCGCTTAGACTCTATAAAGAAGTCCGGGTAAGACACTTGAGTTTGTATAAAAGGGCTCATATAGTTTTTATAATTGTATTTTTCTCCTTGAAGTCCACTTATAATATTAGTCATGGTTTCTTGAACCATAAACAGTCATAATTTAGTCTTTCATGGCCTTACAATTACAATGTTTTTTGGTGCTGCATCTTTAAGACTTCTATATGCAAATGATATTACTGGCTAACCTCTTGACAAGTGAAACTATAAACAACGCTTACAAGCAGTCACGTTTAATAACAACCTCTTTGTAAAGCTGCATAAGTTTGTGGCAGATTCATAAAACAATCTGTGCTGAAATGTGAAACTTTCCCCATATCTTACTCTTATTACTAAATAAAGACCAAGCTGAATTATATTATCATCTTCCTGGTTTTTAAGAATAATAGTATCTATCCTGCTTCCTCCTTATTATCTCTGAGTTTCGATGTGTCGATGTTTTCATCTGATGTCATAAAGAACCTCAAACTCTGTCCACAGGAGGGCACTATGTCATGAAATACGTTTACGCTTAAAATGTTAACGCAAGTCAGACAAGGTATCATTTGAAAGCTTAGAATCTGAGCTTTTCACAGAACAACATCACTTCTGCATTTATATTACATAAAATAACAAAATAAGGCCTGAAAACATCTGCACCGCAAATAAGTAGAAATATTCATATGAATATAAACGTTTTTCACTTAGCTCATAAATGGACAAGTCATATATCTAATGAAAGCTCTCATTCTCAGGAATGGAACTATACAGTTTATTTTGTTGCCCTAATACCACAGTTTGAAAGATTTTCCAAAGAATCACAAAGTGCAATATGATTTCTGTATGCCATCAAATACGAATGTCTCTTTAATGTGCTGATTACTACTGGTGTGAGCCCAAAATTGCTACAAACTTTGTATCTTCTCTTACCTTAGTCTGTTTTCTACAAAATTAGCCATTTTCTCTTGTCTGTGAGCTTGCTTGTGTGAATAATCCAATGTTATATCTTAGATGTCCAGAACAAAATACACAGTCCAGCTGGAAAAGCATGCTAAGCAAATCATTTGAAAAATATGTTATCAACTACTGATGATAAAATGTTATAACATTATATATCATCGCAAAGGGGAGGATCTCAGCTTTCTAATGACACTTAGATTGAGCTTCTAGTCCACTCAGAGGCCGAGATATTCAATGAAACGATGAGGGTGGTGCGTGAACTGAAAATTAGACTGAATGTCTATGGACAAGCACATCTGTGAGAGCTGAGATGAGTTTGAGCGCCACCTACATTTCAGATCTGTATATTGTGATGGAAGGTGGTAGAGGAAAAATTATTTTTCTAGTACTTGCTGCCATCTAGTGGAATGAAATAAGACTTCTTGCACAAAGAAAAACAGAAACAGAATTTCATGCTTACAAAGTTAGTACAACAACAATAAAAACCGTTCTATTCATCATAAGATCAAATTTAAAGTTCTTTTGTACTATAAATCTCTACCTTTGACCAGTAGGTGGCTGAATGTTAAAGTGAAAGTCACTTCCACAGCAGAATGTGGAAGAAAAAGTGAAAGTGTAGATTTTCAGTACAAAAGAACTTAAAATTTGATCTGTTTCTCACACCTATCATATCACTTCTGAAGACATGGATTAAACCACTGGAGTCTTATGGATTAATTTTATGCTGCCTTTATGTGCTTTTTGGAGCTTCAAAGTTCTGGCCACCATTCACTTGCATTGTATGAACCTACAGAGCTGAAATATTCTTCTAAAAATCTTCATTTGTGTTCTGCAGAAGAAAGGAAGTCATACACATCTGGGATGGCATGAGAGGGAGTAAATGATGATATCCCTTTAATTTACCTCATTAATATTCATGAGCTAAGATGATAAGGATTATATTGTGTCCCCTCACCCACACTTTTCAGATCAGTGCAACATGCCTCTGTCACATAGTACATCAAACACGTTCATTTCAAAAGATGCAATCATATGGCATCCTCTTTGTGTCAAAGTCATGTCACATGTACTGTATACTGACAGAAAGAGGGAAAGTTTATGTGATAGAGAGAGCAAATGAATGACAGTGTTTTGATTGATATTTTCACTTTGAAACTCTCACACAGAATCTACAAAAGCTACAAAACCCAGAGATGCAGTGTGTGAGTACAGATAGAGAGAAAGAGTGCGTGTGTGCATGTGAGCGTGTTCGTGCGTGCGAGTGTGTGTGTGCGTGTGTGGACTTAGCTAGAGTTTTGGGATAAATCTGTCTTCTAAAGTGAGCTAAATCAAAAATGCAATACTTTCAGGGTTTGGGTTCGTCTGTTGTCATTATAATTAGATGTGTATAAAAATAATAGAAGTCTATGATACTGCATGTCCCTGTTTAGCTAAGTAAACATGTGTCAGTAGTGTTTAGTTTTGTCTCTGGCTCTGGTTTAATGGGGTTCTCAGGTGGTGGTTTTCCTGTTGCGTTGGGTTCTAAATGGACTCTTGCAGGGTCAGAAATGAACTTTTCCATTAAGGGGCCATATTTGTCCTCTGGTGTTATCCTCTTATGTCAGATACCCAAATATAAGATTTAGAATTTTTATAATTCTTAATATGAATAACTAGATTGAGAATGTATTACCTCTTACCCATAAAATTCAGTCAATACCTCCAGGGCATGCTGAGTGACTCCAGCCAGGTCTCCTAAGCAACCAAATTGGCCTGGTTGCTAGGGAGGGTAGAGTCACATGGGGTAACCTCCTCGTGGTCACTATAATGTGGTTTTCGCTCTCGGTGGGGCGCGTGATGAGTTGAGCGTGGATTGCGGAGAATAGCGTGAAGCCTCCACATGCGCTACATCTCCGTGGTAACGCGCTCAACAAGTCACGTGATAAGATGCACAGATTGACGGTCTCAGACGCGGAGGCAACTGAGATTCGTCCTCTGTCACCCGGATTGAGGTGAGTCACTACACCACCACGAGGACTTAGAGCGCATTGGGAATTGGGCATTCCAAATTGGGGAGAAAATAAAAAATAATAATAAATAAATTCAATCAATATCAATGTATACTTTATGCAATAACATGTATATTTAGGCCTACATATAGGAATTTATTTTGGGTACATTGTTCTCCCCTTTATTTTGAATTTTGGGGCATTTTTGCCCTGAGTCCCCCTTAATTTCTGACCCTGGTGTCTTGTCATTAAGTATGTACTCTGTCAGTTAACTCTCTCTCTCTCTCTCTCTTCCAGAGTAATCGTCCAGAGAAGGAGTGGCCAGTCAAGTGTCTGAAGGTTTATCACGGCATTAAAAAGAAGCTCCGCCCACCTACTTGGTGAGATGAATGAATCTTTGTTATGAACTCGATCGCAACACTCGCAACACAGACGAATGCATGTGTGACCTCATCAGTATCATTCTGTACTGATATTACAGTCCTGCACGGTCATTTCTGACACATCTCAGAGTGACACACAACTGAAGTTTAAAGAATATTATTAGTAGTTAACTCGTGTGTTGTTGAGGAGAGGTGTGCTGTGTATGCAGCCACTGACCTATCACAATCAAGCATTACAGAGAGATGTGTAATAATATGAAATATTCCTTTAAAAGCTTATTAATGCTCTCTCTCTCTCTCTCTCTCTCTCTCTCTCTCTCTCTCTGTCTATCTGTGTGTGTGTGTAGTTGGGGTCTAACAGTCATCTATGAGAGTGAGAAACAGGACAAGCAGGAGAAACAGCAATGGTAAGAGTTTTTTACTGTGTGTGTGTGTGTGTGTGTGTGTAATAACTTTTAGTTGCGTGGAACAGTGTTAAAGTCACCTGAGATCTGCGTATAATGGACAGCAGTGCGGTTGTTTCATTATGATCTATGATACTTTCATTACTCGCTCAATAAGGTCAAATGCATGATTACAGTTGCCTAAACAATGCCCAAAGTATATATACAGTGTGAATTTAATACACTTTCATTAATCCAGCCACAGTCTAGCTACAATTAATGTGTGCAAACTGCACTTGAAATGTGAATTAAATATAGCAAAATGTATTTAAAAAAAATAAAAAACACTCCTCCTTTGCATTAAATTAATTCCTCATTTAAGCATTTCTCAGCTATTTGATGCTCTGCATCACTGTCAGTTGCACAGTTCCCTCTCGGCTCCGCCCACTCCACACCAGCGCACACGTGCTGTAAGCACCAAACTTCAGAAAGGCAGTTGTTGCCAAAACCAGAGGAGAGTAAAAGGTCAGCTTCAGCCTCCAGATGCACACACACACTCACACACACACACACACACACACACCAGCTCAGATGTGTCAGAATCAGTCACATTCTGTGTAAGTAATGTTAATATGTTGTGACTTTAATCTCAAAATGAACAAAAACACTGAAACACACACTGTGACCTCAGACAGACTGTGAGTGTGTGTGTGTGAGTGCAGTGTGAGTGTGTGTGAGTGCAGTGTTTGTGTGTGTGTGAGTGCAGTGTTTGTGTGTGTGTGTGTGCAGTGTGTGTGTGTGTGTGCAGTGTGTGTGTGCGAGTGCAGTGTGTGTGTGCGAGTGCAGTGTGTGTGTGCGAGTGCAGTGTGTGTGTGCGAGTGCAGTGTGTGTGCGAGTGCAGTGTGTGTGCGAGTGCAGTGTGTGTGCGAGTGCAGTGTGTGCGAGCGCAGTGTGTGTGCGAGCGCAGTGTGTGTGCGAGCGCAGTGTGTGTGTGCGAGCGCGTGTGTGTGTGAGTGCGTGTGTGTGTGTGTGAGTGTAGTGAGTGTGTGTCTGTGAGTGCAGTGTGTGTGTGTGTGTGTGTGCGAGTGCAGTGTGTGTGTGTGTGTGTGCGAGTGCAGTGTGTGTGCGAGTGCAGTGTGTGTGCGAGTGCAGTGTGCGTGTGAGTGCGTGTGTGTGTGTGTGTGCAGTGTGTGAGTGTGTGTATAGTGTGTGAGTATGAGTGTGAGTGCAGTGTGTGTAAGTGCAGTGTGAGTGTAGTGAGTGTGTGTATAGTGTGTGAGTATGAGTGTGAATGCAGTGTGTGTGTGAGTGCAGTGTGAGTGTAGTGAGTGTGTGTATAGTGTGTGAGTATGAGTGTGAGTGCAGTGTGTGTAAGTGCAGTGTGAGTGTAGTGAGTGTGTGTATAGTGTGTGAGTATGAGTGTGAATGCAGTGTGTGTGTGAGTGCAGTGTGAGTGTGTGTGTAGTGCAGTGAGTATATGTGTGTAGTGCAGCGAGTATATGTGTGTAGTGCAGCGAGTATGTGTGTGTAGTGCAGTGAGTATGTGTGTGTAGTGCAGTGAGTATGTGTGTGTAGTGCAGTGAGTATGTGTGTGTAGTGCAGTGAGTATGTGTGTGTAGTGCAGTGAGTATATGTGTGTAGTGCAGTGAGTATGTGTGTGTAGTGCAGTGAGTATGTGTGTGTAGTGCAGTGAGTATATGTGTGTAGTGCAGTGAGTATATGTGTGTAGTGCAGCGAGTATATGTGTGTAGTGCAGCGAGTATATGTGTGTAGTGCAGCGAGTATATGTGTGTAGTGCCGTGAGTATGTGTGTGTAGTGCCGTGAGTATATGTGTGTAGTGCAGTGTGTGTATAGTGTGTGAGTATGAGTGTGAGTGTAGTGAGTGTTTGTGAGTGTGTGTATAGTGTGTGTAGTGAGTGTGTGTGTAAGTGTGTGAGTGTGTGTGTGTATATAGTGTGAGTGTGTGTATAGTGTGTGTGAGTGCAGTGTGTGTGTGTGTATAGTGTGTGAGTGCAGTGTGAGTGTAGTGAGTGTGTGTATAGTGTGTGTGAGTGCAGTGTGTGTATAGTGTGAGTTAGTGCGTGTATAGTGTGTGTGTGTATGTGTATAGTGTGTGTGAGTGTGTGTATAGTGTGTGTGAGTGCAGTGTGAGTGTAGTGAGTGTGTGTATAGTGTGTGTGAGTGCAGTGTGTGTATAGTGTGAGTTAGTGCGTGTATAGTGTGTGTGTGTATGTGTATAGTGTGTGAGTGAAGTGTGTGTGTGTGTGTAGTTTGTGTGTAGTGTGTGTGTAGTGTGTGTGTGTAGTGTGTGTGTGTAGTTTGTGTGTAGTGTGTGTGTAGTATGTGTGTAGTGTGTGTGTGTAGTTTGTGTGTAGTGTGTGTGTAGTGTGTGTGTGTGTAGTGCGTGTATAGTGTGTGTGTGTGTGTAGTTTGTGTGTAGTGTGTGTGTGTAGTTTGTGTGTAGTGTGTGTGTAGTGAGTGTAGTGTGTGTGTGTGTTTTGTCATGGCAGATTCTCCAAAACAGCCATCGAAGCACAGTCGAGATTTCTCAAAGTTCTGATTCCAAAAATAGACTTTATTATAAAAATAACAAAGCTGAGATGGTTCATGAATCATCTGAAGTAAAATTTTAGAACATGCTTTTTATACAGTTTCTGTTCTCTTTGAAAATGACCTCTTTGTCCAAACATTACGTCATGATATCATCCAATAATATCAACCAATAAAGTCTTAATGCCTTGATTATTTACGTCATCACTCCTTCTAACAGGACATCCTGGCTTAACTTACTTCAGTGGTGAAAAAAGCATAACTATTTTATTTTATATACATAAAACATACTGTAATCACTTTACATGGTTACATATTTTATATGAACTAATAATCATTACTTTCTGCATTAATTTGATTAGCATATTAAATGATTTCCCTTATTTCAGTTTATTGGTCACACACAACACATCCCTGTGAAATGGAGAAGTGTGTGTGATGCACAGGTGACTTCCTTTTGATGCCCCAGCACTCCCCATTTCTCTTGACGCATGCTCCTCGGTTCACCTCAGCACTCCCTGTTCCACAAATTGTCTGCATCAAATCATGCATTGTCTGACTCTATTAAAAAACATTCACAGAAAGGGCCTTACAAAGAGACAGAGCCTTTTTCCATTGATTTGCACTTTGATTATTAAACTGAGTATTGATAATTAAATCAATAAATGAATGATTAAATATCTAACATACTGAATAACATTCATAATGCAGTTACTCGTAGTACATTGATTACACATTATCATTTTTAGATCATTGCATATTCCATACATGTTAATGCAATCATCAAAATAGACTATTTAAAATATTTAAAATAAATAACAAAATACACAAACTATACTATAGTGTGAGTGTGAGGGTGTAGTGAGTGTGTGTGTGTGTAGTGTGAGTGTGTAGTGTGAGTGAGTGTGTGTAGTGAGTGTGTAGTGTGTGTGTGTGTGTGTGTGTGTGTGTGTGTGTAATGTGTGTGTAATGTGTGTGTGGAGTGTGAGTGTGACTGTGTGTGTGTGTGGAGTATGAGTGTGTGTGAGTGTGTAGTGTGAGTGTGGGGTGTGAGTGTGTGTGTGTGTGTGTGAGTGGGTGTGTGTGTAGTGTGAGTGGGTGTGTGTGGAGTGTGAGTGTGACTGTGTGTGTGTGTAGTATGAGAGTGTGTGTGTGTGAGTGTGGAGTGTGTGTGAGTGTGTGTGTAGTGTGAGTGTGACTGTGTGTAGTGTGTGTGTGTAGTGAGTGTTAGTGTGAGTGTGTTGTGTGAGTGTGTTGTGTGAGTGTGTGTGTAGTGTGACTGTGTGTAGTGTGTGTGTGAGTGTGTGTGTAGTGTGAGTGTGACTGTGTGTAGTGTGTGTGTGTAGTGAGTGTGAGTGTGTGTGTAGTGTGACTGTGTGTAGTGTGTGTGTGTGTGTAGTGTGAGTGTGACTGTGTGTAGTGTGTGTGTGAGTGTGTAGTGTGACTGTGCGTAGTGTGTGTGTGTGTAGTGAGTGTGACTGTGTGTGTAGTGTGAGTGTGTAGTGTGTGTGTGTGTGTAGTGTGTGTAGTGAGTGTGACTGTGTGTAGTGTGACTGTGTGTGTGTGTGTGTGTGAAATATGTAAATGTTATGTAGCTTCTGAAGGGCAGTACTAAATATGAAAAACTCAACACTGATCTTTTATCTCTTATATGTGTATAAATTCTGAAAGGGATGTGTAAACTTAAGCACTCAGCTGTATCTATATTTGAGTTTTTCGACATCAGCCGCTGACTGTAGATCAGAAAGTTCTAGAGTAGAATTCAACAAATAGTGTTTCACTTTCCAGTAAAAGCCCCGTGAAAAAATAAAAACACAGTTTTATAAGTTGTAAACAGTGGTGTGTTTTTGTCACGTCTTCGCTTTTAACTTCATGAAACATAAAGAGAATATAAAAACAGCAGATGCTCCCAATTAAAATCATTCTCTGGAGTTCAAAAACAATGTGATGTAATGCACAGGGCTTAAAATAATCTTGGAGAAAATGCAAAGCTGCCTCAGATATCTTTTTTGTCATTCTGGATGGCGGTCTCTGGTTTCAGAGCTGACCAATCACAGCTGTTGTAGTCTGTGTTGATGTGACGTGTTGTTGTTACATTTTTGGAGTGTTCATGTGTGTGTTTTCATGCGGTTAAATCGAGTTTTTTCTCTCTCTGTCACAGGTATCTCTGCTGCGATACACAGAATGAAATGAGAGAATGGTTCGCTACATTTCTGAGCATACAGGTTAGTTTGAGAGAGAAAATTATATCAACATGAATAAAGATGGATTTGTAAAAGAAACATTATCGTTGGGATGCGTGTTGAAAGTCTCCTCAAAAGTGTGTGCCGGCGGTGTTTCAGTCCCCCACAATCCACTGCAAACACGCATTCATCTTTCCCTCCATTCTGATAAGACACGCCCTCTTTTCACCAGCCAATCAAATACTGTTTGGTAAAATCAAGTTCTGCTTTACATTTTTTTCCATGTTGAATATCCTGTTTCACTCCAAAATACGTCTCATCATGGAAGTAAAATGGGTTTCGATGCTGTTTCATATTGACTTGCTTATTAAAAATCAGCATGAGTTACATGTTTACATTTGATGTTAATTTCATCACATGAAGTCGTCTTGATTTTCTCTCTCTCTCTCTCTCTTTTAGAACGGAGGTCGCGTCTGGCCAGCAGAGTGGTTGAAGTCCCGCGATGCGTGTCGCTCGGTGCCTCTGGATGCTCGTTTTGGTAACGTGTCATTGATTCCACTGCGTGGCAGTGAGAACGAGATGAGGAACAGTGTCGCCGCTTTCACAGCTGATCCTCTCGCTGTGAGTCCAATCAACAAATCGCTAGAGGTCCTGGCCAATCGCACAGCCAATCAGATCGCAGCAAACACTTAGATACTAGCTGTGATTTGGGACACAATTATCCTATTCTTGCATACTAGGTAGTATAGGTAATATGTGAATCGGGATGCAGCTATAGAACTTGATACAATCTGTAGAATATAACAGAGTTATGCACTGATAGATGTGAACGCAGCTCATATTGTGTGCAGGGGTTTGGTCTTATTACTGCGATCAAGTGACAAAACAAGACCCTGAGGCAAAACGTGGTTGAGCGTCATTAGAGTAGGAGAATATTTATCAAAAACAAATATCTTTTTTCACTCTAAAGGCTGTGTGATTACCCATGAGCCCGTGGTGTTCTGATTTACTGACAAACACTTTGTGTGCAGCCCAGAGTCACGCTCACAGACTCTGAATGAACTTTAAGTCATTTTTATTTGTATAGCGCCTTTCACAACACACATCGTTTCAAAGCAGCTTTACAGAAGATCATGCATTAACAGAAAATGAAACTGTAATATCTATAATGTCTTAGTCATCATTGTGTAGTTTAAATATGATTGTAAATTATGTATAAAAATAAATAATTAAATAATAATTGTATTTATAACCCCAGTGAGCAAGCTGAAGGCGACTGTGGCAGGGAACACAAAACTCCAGAAGATGTTGATTAATGGAGAAAAATAACCTTGGGATATTAATCCCGAGATTGAGACAGGGAAACAAATAGAATAATATTAGCGTAGATACCATTCATTTTTTTGCAGAGTTATTGATAATGATCACTGTTTCTGGTTCTGGCAGACCTAACTAAAGCAGCCTAATTGTGATTTGATGGATAAATTAGGTGTATGCCTGGCTAAATAGATGAGTCTTTAGTCTGGACTTAAACTGAGTGAGCCAATTAGGAAAATGATCTACCTCCTTTGTGGATTTTGATATTCTAGGAACTATTAAGGATCGTAATGAACGTGATGGAATATAGCATGTCATGTGAATATAGAAGGTCACTTAAGTACTGTGGAGCTAGACCATTCAAAGCTTTGTATGTAGTGAACAGAATTTTAAGATGAATATGAAATTTAACAGGTAGCCAATGTAACGATGGTAAAATTGGGCTAATATGATCATATTTCTTGGTTCTCGTCAGCACTCTGGCAGCTGCATTTTGAACCAATTGAAGTTTATTTATTGATCTTGCAGGACATCCTCCCAGTAATGCATTACAATAATCTTGAGGTCATGAATGTATGAATTAGTTTTTCAGCATCAGCAACAGAGAGCATGTGTCGTAATTTAGCAATATTTCTAAGGTGGAAGAATGCTGTTCTGCAAACATTGGAAATTTGATTTTCAAAGGACAGATTGGTATCAAATATAACACCTAAGTTCTTCACTGTTGAAGAGGATGTAAAAAATGGATATACATCCATCGAGTGTCAAACTATATTTTAGCGGCTTATTTTTAGAGGTTTTTGGTCCGATAATTAGTACCTCTGTTTTGTCGGATTTGAGCAGAAGGAAATTTCTGGTCCAATCTTTGATTTCATTGATACACTCTGCTAATTAGGAGAATTGTGAAATCTCATCAGGTTTTGAAGAAATATAAAGTTGGGTATCGTCAGCATAACAGTGGAAACTTATTCCACGATTCCTGATAATATCTCCCAGGGGAAGCATATATAAGGAGAAAATCAGCGGCCCTAAAACTGATCCCTGTGGCACTCCATACTTAACTTTTGTTTGATTTGACAATTCCTCATTTACACAGACAAAGTGGTAGCGGTCTGATAAATAGGACCTAAACCATGCTAATGCAAGTCCACAAATGTCAACATAATTCTCCAGCCTATTCAAGAGAATGTCGTGATCTATGGTGTCGAAGGCAGCACTAAGATCTAAAAGCACTAGAAGAGAAATGCAGCCGCGATCAGATGATAAGAGCAAATCATTAGTAACTCTGATAAGTGCAGTCTCTGTACTGTGATGGGGCCTAAATCCTGACTGAAATTCTTCATATATTCCATTTCTCTGTAGAAATGAACATGCTTGGGAGGACACAATCTAGTATTTTCAACATAAATGGGAGATTTGAAATCGGTCTGTAATTAGCCAATTCTCCAGGATCAAGTTGTGGCTTCTTAATAAGCGGTTTGATAATTGCCATTTTAAAGTTTCTTGGGACATGTCCTAAGGATAGCGAGGAGTTAATAATATACATAAAAGTTTCTGAGATTACTGGGAATACCTCTTTTAAGAGCTTAGTTGGTATTGGATCTAACATACATGTTGTGGCTTTTGATGTTTCGATAAGTTTTGTTAGCTCTTCATGACCTATGAAAATTAGAATTATTGCATAATTCTGATTTTATTTCTGATTATTTCAATTTTATTACAATTGTGCTGCGACGGAATATCTGGCTCAGTCAAGGCTTTATTCCTAACCAATTTAGCCACAGTACTGAATAAATGATTTTTTATGAGTTTGCTAAAATATGCTGACCTGGCAGCTTTTAGTGCCTGTCTGTAGCTACAGACACTATCCTTCCATGCACCGCGAAATACCTCTAATTTTGTATTCTTCCACTTGCGCTCCATTTCCGAGCTGCTCTCTTGAGAGTATGAGTGTGATCATTGCACCTTGGTGCGGGGATTTTTTCTTTCATTTTCTTTAATCGAAGGGGACGACACTATCAAGAGTGCTAGAGAAGATTGTATTTATATTTAATGTTATTACATCAAGTTCTTCTAGACTTTTTGGCTTACTGAGTGTATGAGATAAATTCTGGAAGATTATTAGTGAAGTTATCTTTAGTAGTTGAAAGAATAGTTCTACCTGAATGATAGTGGTGTAGATTGAGTAACATTAGCTGATCGCAGTATACAAGAGACGAGGTAATGATCTGAGATGTCATCGCTCTGCGGAAGAATTTCTATAGTATCAACATCAAATTTATATGACAGAATTAAATCTAGCGTATGATTATGGCGATGAGTTGGTCCTGTCACATTTTGTCTGACTCCAAGAGAGTTGAGAATATCAATAAATGCTAATCCCAATGTGTCATTTTCATTATCTATGTGAATGTTGAAGTCACCAACAATTAAAGCTCTATCTATAGTAACTACTAGATCAGATAGAAAATCAGCAAATTCACCATCGAAATCAGAATACGGCACGGGTGATCTATATACTGTAGCAAGGGCAAAAGATGATCGTTAGTGCCAACATGAGTGACAGTTTTAGAAAATCTACGTTTAGCATTAGCCAGCACTTGTAAATTTATCTGATGTCAGACGCTCTGGCACCGGAAATGCATTTAACAATAGTGGCTGGAGTCTCTATTTCCATGTTCCTTACCATAGAGTCACCTATGACCAAGGCTCTTTCAAAATGACTCTCAGTGGGTGCATCACTGAGTGGGGAGAATCGATTGGAAACCCTAACAGGAATGGGAGAGTGGTGTCGCCTTGCTGAGCGAGTATGCCGCCGAGACATCACCCAGACTCCCTGCTGCAGGGGCTCTACATCCAGAGCCAAAGTGTGCGTGTTGCTCGCTGTACTACCCGCATCCGAAAAAGTATCCTGCACAAATGAATCAAGAGTTATAAGAGCTTATTAATGGGTTTACAGACCACTAAACAATGTGTTTATACTCTCTTAATAACAGACATTTGTGTTATAAGTTCATAGACTGCTAATAGGGGTGTTTATAAGCTCTTAAGAACAGACATCTGTGTTATAAGCTTACAGACGTCTAATAGGGGTGTTTATAAGCTCTTAATAATAGACATTTGTCTTATAAGCTTACAGACTGCTAATAGGAGTATTTATAATCTCTTCATAACAGACATTTGCATTATAAGTGTACAGACGGCTAATAGGGGTGTTTATAAGCTCTTAATAACAGACATTTGAGTAATAAGCTTACAGACTGCTAATAGGGGTGTTTATGAGCTCTTCATAACAGACATTTGTGTTATAAGCTTACAGACTGCTAATAGGGGTGTTTATGAGCTCTGCATAACAGACATTTGAATAATAAGCTTACAGACTGCTAATAGGGTTGTTTATAAGCTCTTAATAATAGACATTTGTCTTATAAGCTTACAGACTGCTAATAGGAGTATTTATAATCTCTTCATAACAGACATTTGCATTATAAGTGTACAGACGGCTAATAGGGGTGTTTATGAGCTCTGCATAACAGACATTTGAATAATAAGCTTACAGACTGCAAATAGGGGTGTTTATGAGCTCTGCATAACATACATTTGTGTTATAAGCTTACAGACTGCTAATAGGTGTGTTTATAAGCTCTGCATAACAGACATTTGTGTTATAAGCACCATGTGGGCTGCACATAAAATGTTGTGGAAAACAAAATGAAGATTCTGTCATCAGTTACTATCCTCATGTTGTTCCAAACCCATTTGACTTTTTCTTCCATGAAACACTAAAGGAGATGTTTAGCAGAATGTTAGCCTCAGTCACCATTCACTTTCATTGCATTTTTTTCTATACAATAAAAGTGAATGCTGCCTCACATTTCCTTTTGTGTTCCATAGAAGAAAGAAAGTCATGCATGAAGGTGAGTAAATGATGACAGAATGTTCATTTCTGGGTGAACTATCCTTTTAAATGTTTATTTTGTGTTTTTGTGATGGGTTAACTGAAATCTGGTCAACCTTTTCCGGCCAGCAACAAACCAACTAGGTGGTTCTTAAGGTGTTTATTGGGACATGGTAGTTTGTTTGAGAGAACATTTAGCTCACTTTTAGTGCCGCTCAGTGGACATTTCACTTCGGAACTGCCATGGCACTTGTAATGATGCACGTAATGTCATTTTGCAAAAGGCCACAGTCACATAATTTTCCTGAGATCTGATTTTGATTAATGAATGGTTGTTGTGTTTTCCTGCAGCTCTTTAGAAATGTTTGACGATGAAGTAAACAGTGTTCAGGTGAGATGATTAACGTCACTCTGGTCACGTTCACACTGCAGTTAAATTCGGTGTTTTCTGACATGTTGAAAACCTTTTAGACTATTAATTGATTTTTGAAATATTTTAAATATTTTTGGGGGATATATTTAATATTAAGAAGACATTCAGTGAGAAGACATTATTTAATATAGGCTAATGTATACTTTGCTTGTTGATGATTCCACCACATGGGTTTATTTTCACTTATTTTTTTATCCCTTGTTTTTCCAGACCAGGGACCTGATGCATAAACATTGTGTAGCACAAAATGGGCATTGAAATGTGCGTAAGCAATTTCCCACGAACATATCATATTATAAAAAATGAACTTGCCGTAAATATGTGCGCACTGTCTGGACACTCTTCACTGTGCGTATGCACTCTTTTACTGACGACTCCTGCTGGACAAATAATGAACTAAACAGACTGATTATAAACTCTGATTTTCATTTAAAAAGTATGTAGTAAAGCACTTGAAACAGAAGTAATTGTTATCAAGCCAATAGTAGGCTATATTATGTTTATGTGACTAATTGAAAAGGCATTGAAATGTAAGCTGTAAAAGGGAAATATTGGTTTGTGATGTGTTGCGTTTGGAGACCTTGCCCACATCATCATACAGAAGGAACATACAGTAAGTAAAAATGATAGTGAAGATTTCTTAGTTTGAGATATTTTCTGTTAAGTACAGCATTTGAATAAAGATTATCTGTAATGCGATGCGCACTTGACTGACTCGGTAAAATGGACAGTAGCTATAAGACAGGCACTGCTGGCCGTATTCAGTTGTCGAACGGACCATTAGAGAGACATGTCTCATCAGAAACAGTATTGTACAGCTGCAAACAGGTACAGCAATGCACATAAAATGCACATCAGATGTGCTGCTTGCGGGGGCCTGGGTATCTCAGCGAGTATTGACGCTGACTACCACACCTGGAGTCGCGAGTTTAAATCCAGGGCGTGCTGAGTGACTCCAGTCAGGTCTCCTAAGCAACCAAATTGGCCCGGTTGCTAGGGAGGGTAGAGTCACATGGTGTAACCTCCTCGTGGTCGTGATTAGTGGTTCTCGCTCTCAATGGGGCGTGTGGTGAGTTGTGTGTGGATCGTGGAGAGTAGCATGAGCCTCCACACGCTGTGAGTCTCCGCGGTGTCATGCACAACGAGTCACGTGATAAGATGCACGGATTGACGGTCTCAGAAGCGGAGGCAACCGAGACTTGTTCTCCACCACCCGGATTGAGGTGAGTAACCGTGCCACCATGAGGACCTAGTAAGCAGTGGGAATCGGGCGTTCCAAATAGGGGAGAAAAGCGGATAAAAAAAAAATAAAAATTAAATAAAAAAAATTCTTTGAAAACAAGTTCATATTGTAACGAGTTCAATGGAAAGGAGGAGGCGAGAACCGGCTTGACAATATAAATAATAGTTTAATAATAAACTTAAACAAAAAGACAACCACAAACACATGCCGGGCAGCATCATGGCCCGGCCCCACCCTCCTCCCTGCCACCCTTTCCGGGGCGCCTCTTCAGACCTGGGAGGGTGACAAGGGGAGGGAAAAACAATAACAACAACAACAAAAAAACGAGAGGGATAGGCCAACACGGAGCGACAGCGGGAGAGAGAAAAAAAAAACCCATACTCGCCGGTTCTCTGACACGCCGTCATCCGGTCCTCGACCACTCCCTCTGGTGGACGATAGCTGCTCCTCCCCGGGCGGACCGGAGCGAGTCCTCCGACCCCTGGCGGATGGAACGCCCCGGCGTGTTTTGGCGGGCAGTAGGGAACTCCTCCGCCCCTGGCAGCGGCTCCACCGCTCCAGGCGGCTGGCAGCGAGCCCCTCCTCCCCTCGTGGACGGCGGCCGTTCCGCCGCGTCCATGCGGTCGGCAGCAACTCCTCCGTCCCCTGGCAGATAGCCACGGCTGCTCCTTTGGGTGGATGGCAGTGGCGAGGACTCCACGACAGCGCATCCCTCCTCCTTCCCGGGTTGCGGCACCAATGTAACGAGTTCAATGCAAAGTAGGAGGTGAGAACCGGCTTGAAAATATAAATAATAGTTTAATAATAAACTTAAACAAAAAGACAACCACAAACACATGCCGGGCAGCTGCCCTTAACTCTCTCTCTGTCGCACTGCCGTCTCCGGTCACCTTTATTCCTCTCAAGGGCTTGATTAGCCTGATCAGGGGCCGGGTGTGCAGCATCATGTCCCGGCCCCACCCTCCTCCCTGCCACGCATATCTTAATAAATAATGTTTCTTCATTGTGCAGCATCTAACCTTTGGGCACGTGACATTTACAGTTTTATCTCTTCTAATACAGTTTCTCTCATGTGTCTGGATGGTTAAATGCATATGGTAATTGTATGAAGATGAGGATATGCATAGTAAAAACAAGCGTTGTACACTCCATATATGGTTGTATTGGGGAGGAAACGGGGTGGGGAATGAATCACATGCAGGTCCCTTTTTTTTTCTTGAGATCTGGTAACACTGCAACTGGTGTATCACCCACCACCCTTAGCACATAGTACTGTCATTTAAAAAAAAGAACATTATTAACCATTTTTTAATTTCGTCCTAACCGGTTACTATTTGGAAAGGAGGCTACGGAACGCCGGAACCGGAACGGAAAAAATAGAGTCTCTTCTCAGAATGAACCGAAATGAAAAACACTTCATTTTTAGTCCTTGATTCATATTGCTTAAATTTTAATTGTCAGCTAAAGCTAACACCAGACGGTTAAATATATGGCATCCATGTAAGATTCCTAACCTTTCCTATGGATATCACTTGTGAGCCAGTGCAAGTTCCGGAGTGACTCCTATATTCCGTTCACCCACAGAATGAGAATTTAGTGGATTCTGTCCCGCATTAAAATGCATTTAAAACTTTGCAGTGTGAACATGATCACTTATTATAACATTAATTACATATTGACTGTATAAACATAAACAACACTAATTGTGTGTGTGTGTGATTTTTTTTGTTTTCACTCTGCAGGAACTGATGGTTTGAGAGGGTTAAAGTCACGTTGGCATCGTTTGATCGGTCAGAGGATGTTCTGGAACTTCAGTCAGAATTCCGAAGTTCTCTAGAACTTTGGATCTACATTCGTTGAGCATTTGGATGTTCATGTAGTTTTACACACACTTTGACCTTCCACAGAGTTGACGGCACCTTATATTTCACTGATTTAATCGCTCACTCTTTCCCGAGATATAATACTCTGCTGTGGTGCATTCTGGGATATCAGACTGTACCTGGACTTGTTTTCACATGGGTCACACGGTGTTGAAGGATGGAATGGATTTATGCTACGTGTTTTGGAGTTTTGTGAATATGTGTTCATAAACTGATCGTGTGCGAGACGACTGACCAATCAGAGCACTTGTCTCGTTCTCTCTCCATGTGTTCACTGGACGGCAGCGTCGCATGTGGAATATTTAATGTCCATTTAACCGAATGAAACACTTGAGTTTGGAGGGGTGTATCCTGAGAGCAACGGACCTGTTTTACAGACTTCTTAAAATGATTGCACAGGGTTTGTTTTTGATAGTTGTGTTTGGTGTCACTCTCACAAACGTCGCTCAAATGAAGAATCACGTCATGTTTGAAATGTAACAGGTCACAGAAATTGTTCATGTTGGGTTGTGCGAGTGGATATAATGCTGCATTCACGCGGTGTCAGAATTAGCATAATGACGAGTTGTAACCATTCACGCTTTCGTTGAACTAAAATTTAGTTGAATTTCGTTGATTGCAAGATGGAAAATTTTTTACAAAAGCTCCTTTAGTTTTTTGAAAGATGATGTCAAACATAAACAACAAAAATGGCGATGGCTTCAGCAGTTAACAGTGGTTATTTTAGTTACTGCTACATATTTCTGTTTGAAAAGTAATTTTATTATAGTCAGTGTTACCTTGTACAATTCCTTTGTTATTCAGTATTTTGGCGTTAATGGAATATTCCGGTTTCACTACAAGTTGAGCTCAATCGACAGCATTTGTGTCATAATGTTGATTACACACAAAAATTAATCTCGACTCGTTCCTCCTTTTTTGAATGTGTGTTCCAGTGAGACACTTACAATGGAAGTCAATGGGGTCAATAATCTGTAAACATTAAAATACTCACTGTTTCAAAAGTATAGACACAAGACATAAACAATATGTGTGTTAACATGATTTTACTGTCATAAAATCACTTACTAACCACATCTGTGGAAAGATATAGAAAATTTTACAACTTCGTTGCCATGGCAACACAATGCCTAAAACTCTTAAACCAAAAAACAACCATAAAAACAATGATTTATACAACTTTACAGCTGAAATAATACAGAAGAATTAATGTAAGTGCTTTTATAAAATTATAATCTTCACATTTCTGACTTTAAACCCTCCAAAAATTGACAAGGAAAAGGAGGAACGAGTCGAAATTAATTTTGTGGTAATTAACATTATGACACAAATGCTGTTGATTGAGCTCAACTTGTATTGAACCCGGAATATTCCTTTAATGTTTTGATGAAATATCAGCATCAAAGTTGCAGATGGACACATTGTTGCCGTTGTAACATTTGCTGTTGAAGCAAATCATTTCTAAATCAGACGATGTGAACATTGAAGTTGTTTTCAGTAATTCCAGTGAGACATGAACGCAGTGTGAGTCTGTGTGTGTGTGTGTGTGTGTGTGTGTGTTTATTTGTGTTATGTTTGTATCAGAAATTGTGTATGTTTGTTCGTGTCTTACGTCAGATGTTCCACAACTTGTTCACTGCATTCAGTCATGTAGATAAAGGTCCAATTGTTTTAATGATAGTGATTTTCAGAAATGTATTCACATAATTAGTTCTAATAATTTAATGTAAATTTTCTACACTGTTGCATTCCAGATAAGACTGTGATGTTTTTATTTAGGAGACACATCAGTGTAAAAATGAATTTCTTTAGTTTACACAAACTGAGCATCATTCATGAAACACAAGCAGAACATATTCATGTCAACTCGTTAATGTAAAACCATTATTACATAAAATGACACGTGAATATTTACTCAAGAATGGTTTCACAAGTAAATGCAACAATTTGCATAACTATAAGTGTGGTTTTTACAAACTAATAATTTGACAGTTTGTGTGAGAATAGTTTTACAAACAAATGTGACAATTCATTTTAGAAATGTTTCATATGAAGCAAAGCAGCAGTGTACATAAAATTATATTACAAGCAATTGTGACAATTTACATAAGAAGGGTTTTATGAAATGTGACTATGAAAATGTTTTATGATCAAATGTAACAATATGTAACAAAGGTTTCATGAAATAATGTGGTCATTTACATAAAAATGCATTTATGAAAGAAAGTGACAAACAAATGCTACAATTCACGTAAGAAGGGTTTAACAAAAGAAAGCAACAATTTACACTGGTGTCCAAAAGTTTGGACTAATGTACAGATTTTGCTCTTATGGAAAGAAATTGGTACTTTTATTCACTAAAGTGGCATTCAACTGATCACAATGTATAGTCAGGACTTTAATAACATGAAAAATTACTATTAAAATGTTCAGAACTTCTTAAACTACTTCAAAGAGTTCTCATCTAAAAATCCTCCATGTGCAGCAATGACAGCTTTGCAGATCCTTGTTATTCTAGCTGTCAGTTTGTCCAGATACTCAGGTGACATTTCACCCCACACTTCCTGTAGCACTTGCCATAGATGTGACTGTCTTGTCGGGCACTTCTCACACACCTTACAGTCTAGCTGATCCCACAAAAGCTCAATGGGGTTAAGATCCAGAACACTCTTTTCCAATGATCTGTTGTCCAATGTCTGTGTGTCTTTGCCCACTCGAACCTTTTCTTTTTCCCATAAGGCCTGCACCCCTGAGTCTTCTCTTTACTGTTGTACATGAAACTGGTGTTGAGCGGGTAGAATTCAATGAAGCTGTCAGCTGAGGACATGTGAGGCGTCTATTTCTCAAACTAGAGACTCTGATGTACTTATCCTCTTGTTTAGTTGTACATCTGGTCTTCCACATCTCTTTCTGTCCTTGTTAGAGCCAGTTGTCCTTTGTCTTTGAAGACTGTAGTGTACACCTTTGTATGAAATCTTTCAAAGCATTGTATAGCCTTCATTCCTCAAAACAATGACTGACTGACGAGTTTCTAGAGAAAGCTGTTTCTTTTTTTGGCCATTTTTGACCTAATATTGACCTTAAGACATGCCAGTCTATTGCATACTGTGGCAACTCAAAAACAGACACAAAGACAACGTTAAGCTTCATTTAATGAACCAAATAGCTTTCAGCTGTGTTTGATATAATGGCAAGTGATTTTCTAGCACCAAATGATCAATTTAGCATGATTACTCAAGGATAAGGTGTTGGAGTGATGGCTACTGTCTAGATTTGATCAAAAATGACTTTTTTCAAATAGTGATGGTGCTGTTTTTGACATCAGTAATGTCCTGACTATACTTTGTGATCAGCTGAATGCCACTTTGGTGAATAAAAGTACCAATTTCTGTCTGAAACAGCAAAATCTGTACATTATTCCAAACTTTTGGCCGTCAGTGTAAATATAATTGTTTAAGAACTAATGCAACAATTTACGTTGAAGGGTCTTTCAAAATAATGCGACAGTTGGCATTAAAATGGTTTTACGAACAAATGCAACAAAGCTTGTTCAGTTTGTATTTCATGAATGAAGAAAAATGTCTTTTTTTTCATCTGATGGGGTTTGATTAAATAAGTGTGTCATTTTCAGTGTTTTGTGCTCAGAGTAGACGTGAAATTAAATTAGGTGACGTAAATGAGTTTGCAGAATTACTTCCCATCAGTTCTCTTAATTAACGAACAGATTTTACTCTGGTGAAGTCAGAGATGAATTTATGAAGGGTCACTGTGTGTATTTGTGTGTGTTATGAAATCTGCTGTACAGACACACACAGAGATCTCGATTCAGATGGTAATTAGGGTCATATACGGTCCAAATGAAGATGTATATTACATTTGAATAGAGAATAAAGAATAACCTGTTTGAGTTTGTCAGGTTAATTCATGATGAGGACAATGTGAGATTCTAACTTGATTTGAAAGTCTTTGTACATGTTGTATTTTGCCTTTGATTGCTCGTTAAAGTTGATAGTAAATTTGGTCATTCTATAACATGTTTTGAAGTGTTTGTGTAATTACTGTTATTGCCAAAGAGATCAGTGATTGCAGACGGATCTTTAGGTGTTTGGCTCGATCAAGTAAAGCAAGATTTTACATCCGTCTGAGGAAATGTAAATGCATCGGTATTTCTTTTTGAAATTTTTTGCACCTTATCTCTTTCTCTCTGTGTGTGTATATGTGGAGTGAATCTTCAGTTCAGTCTGATCTCTGTGAAAAGACCCTCTCCTCTGAACGAGCTCTGCATCGGCACCTATTGAAGATTCATTGAGATTCAATGGAAGGTCTTTAATTCTGATTCTCCTGCGGTCCCTCATCTCCGCTCCATCCAAACATCTATTCCTGCTCTCAGCGTGTCTATCAGTTTCACAGCAGGATTGTCTCTTATTTTCTGTATTTTCTATCAGTATTTTCAATTTGTTTATCTATAGACTTGTTGCAGGTTGAACTTCCATCGCTGGGCATCTTTTTGGGTGCCGTTGCCAGGCAACAGAGAGATACTTGCATGCCAACTGCTCCGTCCACCACAGAGTCTGTCAGACACGTCTGCTTACGTCCTAATATTCCTCTGTATTTTTGCATATAGGCACGTTGGGAAAGTTGACAACGTTCTATACTCCGTCTAAAACAACATTTAGCTTATTACACAGTTATTACACATGCAACTTTTATGAGCTCACAGTAAAGTACTGTTTCGGAGGCCTGGGTATCTCGGTGAGTATTGACGCTGACTATCACACCTGGAGTTGCGAATCCAGGGCGTGCTGAGTGACTCCAGTCAGGTCTCCTAAGCAACCAAATTGGCCTGGTTGCTAGGGAGGGTAGAGTCACATGGGGTAACCTCCTCGTGGTCGCTATAATGTGGTTCTCGCTCTCGGTGGGGTGTGTGGTGAGTTGTGCGTGGATGCCGCGGAGAATAGCGTGAAGCCTCCACACGCACTACTATCCGTGGTAACGCGCTCAACAAGCCACGTGATAAGATGTGCGGATTGACGGTCTCAGACGTGGAGGCAACTGAGATTCGTCCTCCACCACCTGGATTGAGGCGAGTCACTACGCCACCACGAGGACCTAGAGCGCATTGGGAATTGGGCATTCCAGATTGGGGAGAAAAAAAAAAAAGAAAATACTCAGTTGTTTCAAAAGTATAGACACAAGACATAAACAATATGTGTGTTTACCCTTAAATGCATGTAATGTTCCCAAACATATTCTTACATATTCACGTATATCTATCAAAATTGGATGTACAAAATGCCCAGATAGTGTTATAGAAGATAATTAGAAAATAATAAAATAAAATGTATTTTGGTGTTTTGTCACTGAAAATCAACGTGATATAGTATTTATTTGTATGACTATATTAGTAATTGCTCTTGTGATAAAGAAATAGATATCCTGTGATGGTAAACTTAGAACTTAAATAGATATGAAATAATCATAAGTATATTTACAGAAGTGAAAAAAAAAAAAAAACCCAGACGCTCTTACATACCTCGGGTCTCTAATGAGCCTATATACTTTGGTGCTTAAACTTTTATTATTATCATTATTATATTTATTGTTTTTGTTTATTAAAGGACCTAAAAAATATGCTTTCCACTATGTATTTATACAAATTTTAACTTTATCTTATTGTTCATTAAAAAAGTCCTTGGCCTTGTTCTGCATCGATGTGTTGCCGGGCAGCGTCACATGTAAAGATGCTCTCTGATGCATGTTTTTCATGTTTTGATTATTTCATCTCCGCTTTTTATGTCCTAACACGTGATTGCATGTTTAGTTTTGTGACCTGTCATGTTCTATATGTAACATTCAGCAGGTTTTGGCATTCTCTCTCTCTCAAACACACACATACACACACACACACACACACACACACACGGGCATGTAGAGGAAAGCCGCAGGAGTTTCCAGCAGGTTCTGAATCACTGTAGCTAAAAGTGTTTCACCAGCACGTGCATCTCCTGTACTCTCAAACCTGAACTGACACATCAGGGTCACACAGACGTGTGTGTGTGTGTGTGTGTGTGTGTGTGTAGCTGCTGATGGGAATCGCTCAGTATTTTGAGATATTGTGGTTTTGTTCCACTTTAGCGCAGAAAATATCTCCATATCTCTCACAGAGTATTAAAGAAATAAATAAACCTGCCATTAACCTGTCAACAACATGTTCAGGTCATATTTCACCCCAAAATCAAAAGAAAGAAATTAAATATACAATTCATCTTTTAAAATAAATGTAATGTTTGTTGTACTGAATTTTAGTTCTTGCTGATTTGAATAAAAAAAGCATTGTTTCCAGACTGATTTTCATTACTGTATTTAACAAGGGAAAGACATTTTTTCACATTACAGTAATGAGAATTTGAGAAAACATTTCTTTAAAGGAATATTCCGGGTTCAATACAAGTTGAGCTCAATCGATAGCACTGGTGGCATAATATTGATAAACATCTTCCTTTTAATTAAAAGCACAAATCTGTGTTCCAGTGAGACACTTACAATGGAAGTCAATGGGGTCCATTTTTTGAGCGTTTAAAGTCAGAAATGTGAATCTTATAATTTTATAAAAGCACTTACATTAATTCTTTTGTTAAAACTCGTGTATTATTTCAGCTGTAAAGTTGTTTAAATTGTTTTAGGGTTTACGGCGTCACGTCGTCATGGCAACGAAGTTGTAAAATTGTCTATAACTTTCCACAGATGTGGTTAGTAAGTGATTTTATGACAGTAAAATCATGTTAACACACATATTGTTTATGTCTTGTGTCTATACTTTTGAAACAGTGAGTATTTTAATGTTTACAGATTATTGACCCCATTGACTTCCATTGTAAGTGTCTCACTGGAACACACATTTAAAGAAAAGGAGGAACAAGTCGAAATTAATTTTTGTGTGTATCAACATTATGACACACATGCTGTTGATTGAGCTTCACTTGTGTTGAACCTGGAATATTCCTTTAATTGTCATGGAAATTCTCCCCTTTTCTCCCCAATTTGGAATGCCCAATTCCCAATGCGCTCTAAGTCCTCGTGGTGGCGTAGTTACTCACCTCAGTCCGGGTGACGGAGGACAAATCTCAGTTGCCTCCGCTTCTGAGACCATCAATCCACGCATCTTATCACGTGGCTTGTTGAGCGCGTTACCGTGGAGACGTAGTGTGTGTGGAGGCTTCACGCTTTTCTCCACGGCATCCACAACTCACCACGCGACCCACCGAGAGCGAGAACCACATTATAGTGACCACGAGCAACCTCCCTAGCAACCAGGACAATTGGTTGCTTAGGAGACCTAGCTGGAGTCACATGCAAGCAAATTCTTCCCATTTTTTTATTTCCTTTATGCCAAGTGTAATTCAGTTTTTTCCCCTCTTGATTTTGGGGTAAAATATGACCTGGACATTTCTATAATTATTATATGTGCACGAGTCATCATCATTACTGTCTCACACTTCAGAGTGCTGCGGCTCATTTTGAATTGTGTGTTTAGCTGTTTCTTCGGGTTAGTTTTGCTAGTTTGGAGGCACCGCAGGGAACTACATAGTTTCTTCCCTTTTTAATTGATTTTTTAAATTATTATTATTGGTTGTTTGGTTATAGGAATCCTAAAGACTCCCGAGTCTTATCGGGAAAGGTGTCTTAGCAGCACTGTTGTGGATGTGTACATATGCACGTACAGTATACTGTATGTTTGCGTGAGAACAGTTTGCGTCCTAATGCATCATTAAGAGGTCATGACCCCACACAGACCTTATTCAGAGCACCGCCATCTTTGATTTTTAATGGGAATGACAACGAGGCTTTGAGGGATCGATGGGCTGTACTGCAGTTTAAAGTGTTTTTGGATCGTTCTGCAGATAATATATCTGTCCAAGAACATTCAGTATACACAGAACTCCAGACAACATGAGTCGTGGAAAGTCAGGTGTGATCTAGGAGCTTCATACAGCTTTATACCATTCGTGCCATTGAAGAGACTGTAAATCAATCCCTCACAGCCTCGTTGTCATTCCCATTAAAAATCACAGATGGCGCTAGTGTGAGTAAGGTCTATTGGCAACCTTTTAAACTCTCTAGTGATTACAATTGAAAGTTTGACTTTCTGCCGGTGCATGACATTTCTTCATTTAAACGACACATCACAGATCAGCCTTCATTCTCTCTTTCGGTAGATCAGTGTGTAAGATGGCGCTGGATCGATTGTGACCTCGTCAAAACAGCCGTTAATTGTGATTTGCTGTCCTCTTCCATAAGTGCTCGTGAAGCGCCTCTAATTGGGCCCATCTCACTCATTATCACTGTTAGAGGTGGAACAGTTTTTCCAAGCAATGCAGAGCTGTTGTGTCCAGTTGAATTTTCTTCCCCCCTCTTTTCATGGACCGGCTCAATCCGTCCTCATTAGCGCGTCGCCGCCTGACCTTGTGATATCACTATAGCAACAGGTTTCATGGTTTCTACTGTTCCCTTAGTTCTGTGTTTATAATGGTGTCTTTTTATATAAATATGTTTTCCTCCATCGTTAGTGGCGTTTCAGCAGAGCTGCAGGAGAGGAAGAAAAACTTGAGATTTTTTTAGGCACTTGAAGGAGACCATACACTGATAGAAGCACAGAAAGATGGAAAGAGAGAGAGAGATTAGTTTATCATTCATCTCTAAAGGCATTGCACACCAGAGGCCACACGATAATGCAAAACCAATCACGGACAAATGGCCATTTCACGTAGAAAGCAGCACGAATGTTCACCGTTAGCACGTTCATGCCTTTACAGTAGGTGGCGCTAATCAACAAGCAGTGTTACCACTGTACAGTAGGTGGCGCTAATCAACAAGCAGTGTTACCACTGTACAGTAGGTGGCACAAAGCACCTTCCAGCTGGTCTGCTCCTTCTCCTTTCACGGATGAGAAGAACTACCTGACAAGTTCAGTAGTGAACAACCATGAAATCACTAGTATAAGAGACAATCGAGCTCTCATGCGAAACGTCAGAAAATGCATTCTCTACAAGCTAGTTTGTTGTTGATTTGCTCAATGCGAGACACTTCACAAATTGTAATCACTTCATAATCGCACACATAAACACTGATGAACGAAATGTTATCAGTTGGAACTATTTAGTTTACAAAAAGTACTACAAAGTCAAAGATGCCTCAAAATGCAAAAATGCAGCAATATAGAATACATTATGAAGACAATCCACATAAGATGAGAACATCTTTTTAACGGGATGCAAGGCAGAGATGCAGTAATATAACTGTCATGTTAAGAGAACCCATATGAGAAAGATGTTTCGGTTTTTAAGACATTTTATGCAAATGAAACGCACGTCCTCACTGCTCGCTCAGAATTTCTTCCTCAAGTTCCTTCAGCGTTTAATGTCGGTGGTCAAAACAGCTTTCTGTGCTTTAGCGCCACCTGTTGCGCTGGTTCTGGTAACTGCAGCAGCTCCTGACAGGAGATCCGTATTTTAAGTGTGAAGGGCTCCATAGGAATCTATTGCTTCAATCTTCATCGCAAAGAGAAATTGTGGCAAAAATTGCGCTGGACTGCCTCACGCTGAGTTTAGATATATCCTCAAGGGTGCTTTCACACTAGAAGTTTTGGTGCGCACTCGAGTTCGAATGACGTCAAAGTTCGATTAGTTTGGGTGGTGTCAGAGCTGTTTTCCGAACTCAGGTGCACCCCTTGAACCGCACCCGAGTCCGCTTGAGAAGGTGGTCTGAGGTGCAGTTCATGTGAACTCCGGTGCGATTCGCTGCTAATATGAACACAATCGTACCAAATCGCAGAAGTGAACCACTACTGATGACGTATAATTTGTGTCTTTGCAGGCTCCCGATTGCATTATTACGGTATAATGCATTTCTCATACCTGCTTGTGTCCAATTAAATCACCTTCAGAGAGCAGCTCACATTTTTCACTGCTCTTGCAATGCATCCGTGGGCTTGCAGCAGACAAATGCTAATATTCTTCTCTGCACATTCAGTGCATCCGTGGCAGACAAATATAATTGTCATTTTGTGCATGTAAAGTTTTGGTGGTAAATCCAAAGAGATGAATACTTTCATAACACAGCGAAGTGATATCTTCCTGAGTTGTTGCCTAGTTACAGTGGTAAACAGCTGCCGCTTTTACTCATGTTGATGATGTAATCGGACCGTGGTTCGGACCCAGGGGGGGCAGGGGGAGGAAATGAACTCGGGTTCGGACCAAGCAATCGAACCAAGTGTGAAAGCACCCCAAGTGAAATCAGACCTGCAGTGAGGTGAGATTAGTGAGTCTCGCTGGCGCAGGTGTGTGTTTGTGTCACAATCACAGCCACAGAACTGTGAGTGTTCAGACAGTTCTGTCAGGCCTGTCAGAGTAGATTACAAACCACTCATTTCATCAGATTATTATAGTTCATCAGAACAGACAACTGCTGAGCATTATGGTCTTTTTTTGTTTTGTTTTCTTAATCTTAATTTCACAATTTTTTTACATTTGTTTTGCACGCACACACACACACACACACACACACACACACACACTACACACACCACACACAAACAAACACAAACACACACTATTCCACTCAAAACTGAACTCTGCTGTGAGTGATTGTACGTGCTTTTCCATGTTTATTGTTTTCACAAACATGTTATTATTTTTGTGTGCAATAATGTGTATGTGTAGGTGTACTAATGTATGCTGAGTGTGTACTCATTTTTATGCCTGAAGTATCAACACAGCAGAACAATTAAGTTTTAAAAATCATTTTCAAAAAACAGAAAACAATGTGAACACAGACGAACAACAAACATACACAGCAGGGACCTTGTGTGTGTGTGTGTGTGTGTGTGTGTATATATATATATATATATACACACACACACTATCGTTCAAAAGTTTTGAAACACTTATTCTTTATTATAATTTTGTTTCTTCACATTTTAAAATAATAGTAAAGTCATTAAAACTATGGAATAACATAAATGGAACTATGGGAATTATGTTGTGACTAAACAAAATCCCAAATAAATCAAAACTGTGTTATATTTGAGCATCTTCAGAGTAGTCACCCTTTGTCTAGAATTTGCAGAAATGTACTCTTGACATTTTCTCAACCAACTTCTTGAGGTATCACCCTGAGATGCTTTTTAAACAGTATTGAAGGAGTTCCCATCTATGTTGGGCACTTATTGGCTGCTTTTCTTTATTATTTGATCCAAGTCATCAATTTCAAAAACTTTTTTTTTTTTTAATAAAATGTTAGTTTTATAATGAAATAAATTAATATGGTGGCACAATTATATTTTTGTCTACAAAACTAATTTCAAACATTTAATCATACGCCTTCAGATCAAAAGATTTTTAAGATCATGAGAAACATTTCAGTCAAGTGTTCAAAACTTTTGACTGGTAGTGTATGTGTGTGTGTGTGTCTGTGTGTGTTTGTTTGTGTGTGTGTTTGTTTGTGTGTGTGTGTGTATTTGTTTGTATGTTTGTGTGTGTGTGTGTGTGTTTGTGTTTGTGTTTGTTTGTGTGTGGTGTGTGTATGTGTTTGTTTGTGTGTGTCTGTGTGTGAGTATGTGTGTGTTTGTTTGTGTGTATGTTTGTTTGTGTGTATGTGTGTGTGTATTTGTTTGTGTGTGTGTGTGTGTTGTTTTGTGTGAGTGTGCTGTGTGTGTGTGTGTGTTTGTGTTTGTTTGTGTGTGTATGTGTTTGTGTGTGTGTTGTGTGTGTATGTTTGTGTGAGTGTGCTGTGTGTGTGTGTGTGTATGTGTGTGTTTGTGTATGTTTGTATGTTTGTGTGTGTGTGTGTGTGTGTTTGTATATGTTTGTATGTTTGTGTGTGTGTGTGTGTGTGTGTTTGTGTATGTTTGTATGTTTGTGTGTGTGTGTGTGTGTGTTTGTGTTTGTGTTTGTTTGTGTGTGGTGTGTGTATGTGTTTGTTTGTGTGTGTCTGTGTGTGAGTATGTGTGTTTGTTTGTGTGTATGTGTTTGTGTGTATGTGTGTGTGTATTTGTTTATGTGTGTGTGTGTGTTGTTTTATGTGAGTGTGCTGTGTGTGTGTGTGTGTTTGTGTTTGTTTGTGTGTGGTGTGTGTATGTGTTTGTTTGTGTGTGTGTTGTGTGTGTATGTGTATGTTTGTGTGAGTGTGCTGTGTGTGTGTGTGTGTGTATGTGTGTGTTTGTGTATGTTTGTATGTTTGTGTGTGTCTGTGTGTGTGTGTGTCTGTGTGTGTGTGTGTGAGGGCAGTTTTAAGTGGTTTACAAGGAGTGGTTATTTTTTTAAGTGGTTTTAGGTTATAAACTGGTAATTACAAGGGTATTATGCTATAAATGTGTTTAACGAGGACATTTCTAGTGTCCCCATAATTCAAATCACTTAAAAAACATACTAAACGATGTTTGATTGAAAATGTAAAAATGCAGAAAGTTTTTTGTGAGGGTTAGGTTTAGGGGTAGGGTTAGGGTTAGGGGATAGAATCTATAGTTTGTACAGTATAAAAATCATTATGTCTATGGAGAGTCCTCATAATGATAGCTGCACCAACATGTGTGTGTGTGTGTGTGTGTGTGTGAATTTCCATCTAGTTGCTTTCTAAATCAACATTTAGCTCTGGAGAAAACTATAGATAGTGTAGCAGACAGATAAACAGACAGACAGGAGCATCAGCACAGGGCTTCTTTTCACTTGTTTTAGAAATAGATTACAGTTGTGCTTATGTAAGTTGTTTTCATACCAGCCTTTTGGTTCCCAATGCAAAAACAAGTGCAAATCTCATTACAAAAGACAGAATGGACAAACTCTGGCCGCGTCACATGATGATTAGAGATTGTGTGCTCTTCCTCAGAGAGTTAATGAGCTGAACTTTATCTTCTCACCAACAGCAGCACGTCTGTAATGACAAAATCTGACATCTTCAGTCAGTACTGAATCCTTAAATACTGTTGTAAAATAAATTCTCTTGCACGTAGATATTTAAATAAAAAGGTGCTCGTTATTTGCTTCTTATTTGCTGCTGCTAATTAACAACCAGCCTGATTCATCCTGATGACTCCAATTAATCCACCTGTTACTCACTGAGAACACCTGACCACAAATGCCTCATCGTCATGGCAACCGTATCAGCACCGTTTCCTCCTGAGGCAGTTTGTTCTGTATGTCACCCGAGAGCATCACTCACTCATATGTTCTCTTAAATAATCGTAACAGGGATTAATACATAATATTGCACGAATAGTTCCTAATTGGTTTTCAGTGCGCGTTCACACCTGCAAAGTACATGATCACTTCAGTCATGCTTCTAACTGTCTTTAATATGTACTAACATTAAAATACAAACAATACAGTGTATTTATTGTGTAACTACAGTACATGTTGTTCTGCTAAACTCTCACAGGATTCACATTTTCTGCTACTGAGGTTGAGGAATGGATAGGTTCAGGGTTAGGGGTGAAGTTAACAGTGTAACTGCAAATGTTATTAAATGCAGATACAATGTAACAACACGTATGTGTATAATAAGTAGGTTAGGTTAGGTGGGATATATTGTATCAAATGCTTAAGTACATAGCAGTTAAAGACACTTAATAGAAAGTGGGACCAACACACTGCCGTGATGCTCCTATATTGTATGTTAGTATTTAATTAGGAGATCATATAGTATCTAACTATTTGCATTTAGTGCACTTAGTGTAAATAGCCAATGCAATAATTTATCTTTATCATTTCAAACCTAACAAACGTATTTTCGTCAAATGTTTTTGCTTGACAAGTGTATTTGTGCTATCTTTTTTTGTTTAAATGAAACTGGCATTTTAAATGATATTTCGTATCTAATGAAATTGAATTCAGACACGTGTTGAACTCTCGGGGGCCGCTGTATGTTTGCATTGCTAAAGCATCTGCAGCAGAGCTGTTTATAGAGACAGTACTGCAAAAGCTCTTTCTAAGAGACATTCTGCAATCTCTAACAGTGTCAGCAGTTTTCTGGTTATTAATCCTGTAAGTTGTGAGGTTTGTGAATGTCTGTGTGAAGTCTGAAGAGTTTTGAATGGGAGTTCTTCATAAGCGGCTTTACAGTGTGAAATATCAGCAGTTTCTACAGCAGTTCAGCTGTGATTTAAAGTCTCTTTCTCTTCTGTTACTGACAACATGTGGACCTCTCCAGTGCTGTCATCTGTCTTTCTGTTGTCCCAGTCAGTCTGTGTTTGTTCTTTCATTTCTGAACTCTTCTACTTCCCTCTCTCTCTTCATGTCTCTTCCTCTGTTGGTTTGTTTTTCTTAGTCATTTTCTGCATCTCTTGTCAAAGATTGACTTTGGCTTTATGAGCATGTGTGTATGTGTTGCGTGTTTGTGCATGTGTTTATGTGTGTGTGTGTGTGTGTTTGTCTGAAGTTTGCTCCATTAGCTGTGCATTAGAGTAGCAGAGAAATTTGATCCAATCACACACACACGGCCTATCGGATCCCAGTAATTCCTGCACTTCTCCAGGAATCAATATGAGGCTTGCCTGCCATCTGCCTCTCAGCAAACACACACACACTACACACTCACTCACACAGACACACACTCACACACACTACACACACACACTACACACTCACACAGACACTGCACACACTCACACACAGACACACTACACACACATACATACTACACACACACACTACACAGACACACACTCACACACACTACACACACACACTACACACTCACACACACTCACACAGACACTACACACACATACATACTACACACACGCACACACACACATACACTCACACAGACACTGCACACACACACTACACACACACACTACACTCACACAGACACACTACACACACATACATACTACACACACACACACACTCACTCACACACACATACACACTACACTCACACACGGACTCACACTACACTCACACACACTACACTCACACACTTACATACTACACACACATACACTCACACACAGACTCACACTACACACTACCCACTCACAGACACACTACACTCACACACACTACACACACACACGTACACTCACACAGACACTGCACACACACACACACACTACACTCACACACAGATACACTACACACATACATACTACACAGACACACACACTCACACACACTACACACACACACAGACACACTCACACACACTACACACTCACACTACACACACACATACACTCACACAGACGCTGCACACACTCACACACACTACACTCACACAGACACACTACACACACATACATACTACACACTCACACGCACACACACACTCACACACACACTACACACACATACACTCACACTACACTCACACAGACACACTACGCACACATACATACTACACACACACACATTAACACTCACACATGCACACACATACACACACACTAACACTCACTCACACGCACACAAATACACACTACACACATACATACTACACACACATACACTCACACAGATACTGCACACACTCACACACACTACACTCACACACAGACATACTACACACACGCACACACATACACACACACTACACACACACACACTAACACAGACACTGCACACACACACACTACACACACACATTACACTGTCACACTACACACACATACATACTACACAGACATACACTCACACACACTACACTCACACACTGACACACTACACACACATACATACTACACACACATACACTCACACACAGACACACATTCACAATCACACACACTCACTCACTCTCACACACACACACACACACACACACACACACACTGTTAAAGTCAAACACACATTCCCATCTAAACATCCTAGTTACAGATCCTGTTGAAATCGTAAAAGTTGCTCATAAATGCTTCTTGATGTTTCTAGAACAGAATATCCTCTTCATATCTATAACACACACATGTATATATTCTACAGTCCTGATGGACTGGATATTTAATACTCTGAAAGAATATAAAGCTTTGATTTTCCCTGCTGAAACCGCATTAAAACATCACTTATGATATGACCGAGATGATCAGAGCAAAAATCATAAAGTAAAATTCAGACTCAAAGCGTTCAGCTAATTTAAGTCGACATGTTTTAACGTGAGCTCATGCCAAGTAATTACCAAAGACAGAATAATGAGTAAAACAAGCAACTGATCAGTCTGGGCCACTGTAGATGAGTTCTGTACTGTTTAAAGCTGTTAAAATATCTTCTTTTATGTAAGTTTCATGTTGAACTGTACGTAATCCACTGTCAGACTGACCTCACAGAGAGTGCGGTAATTACACACTGCAACCTGTGATTCATTATTTAATTTTTTTTGCCATAATGTTTTGTCTTTTTAGCTAATATTTCAACATGTCGTAAATGTTTTACAAGAATATTCCTGGTTCAGTACAAGTTAATCTCAATCGACAGCATTTATGGCATAATGACCCCATTGACTTCCATTGTAAGTGTCTCACTGGAACACACATTTAAAGAAAAGCAGGAATGAGTCGAAATTAATTTTTGTGGTAATCAACATTACGGCACAAATGCTGTCGATTGAGCTCAACTTGTACTGAACCCGGAATATTAGTTTAATATTAGTCAGCTTTACTTTTAAAATAACATTTTAGTTGACGATAATGAGCAAAATGACAAAAGCATGCTCCAAACTTTAAGCAAGTATTCAAATATTTTAAAAAATGTATAAGCTTCTTGCAATTATTTAAACATGTATAAAACATATATATTTAATTAAAATGATTTGATCATCATGACGCATCTTTTTCGGCTTATCTTCGTTATCGTCCACAATCAAAAAACCCTTCTGTCAACGTTTTTTTCACGAAATTAACACTGAGTCTCCGTAGCATTCGCAATGCCCTTCTGAAACCGAATATTCTGCAGGAAATAATGTACGGCGAGACTTTATCCATCAGGACTTGATTGGATCATGTATGTTCAACTATGATATTATTGGTTAATATTGTTTTCCCCTCCCACACGGCCTAGGTGATGTCAGCTGAAAAGGAGAGTCGTTTTGGAGGGCAAAAGTTATTACATTCTGCTGAAAGATTATGAAACAAACGTTTATGTCTGTAGAATAAAATGCACTGATGAATTGTGCACAAGACCAGGAACATTTATCAAGACTGTAAATAAATCGTTTTTCATTAATATTTTTCTTCCTTTAGGTTAATGCAGAATCTTTTACACTTCTGGACACTCATGCATGTTGCGATGTTTGCAACAAACCGACTTGGGAATCGTTGCTCAATGTTCAAGTGATTATCTGAGTTCTATTGTTAACACATCTGATGTACATCTGTTGTCGTCTCTCAGATCGTGATATCTGCTGTGACAGAAACTCTCTGGAGAAGCTGCGCTGATTGACGTGAGTCTCTCTCTCCCCGCAGTGTTGAGATGGTTCAGTCCGGCGGAGGATGTTACAGCAGTCAGACTGTCCCACAGTGAACACTCGAGGGGGATCTGAGTGGATCCAGCACACTGTGTTCATGTCAAAGCTCAGACCTTCAGCAGAGTTACACCACAGGCCTGTCATGTATGCATAAACCTTTTAATATGTATTTACGCCTCTGTGAGACTCAACACAGCAGGTTCTTTATGAAGATACATGTGCAACACAAGTGTGTCTTTCGGCCTTTAATCACGTTCAGGATATGAATGATAGAATTAAAGTAAAAATACTCATTCTTGATATCAGCGATAGAATTGCTTCTAGTGCTAATGTTCATTTTCTTAACTAGGAAAAACCTTCATTCTTGATATACTCATTCTAGATATAAAAAAAGGAAATTCAACTAGTAAAAACATAATATTTGATAGTGATTGTAACTAGTAGCCTTTTACGATATCTTTAATTACCCTTTTAGTTTATTGATATCCAACACATGCTTAGATATTAAAAATGAGCATTTTTAGTAGTTGTATAATTCAATTGCTGATATCAGGAATGCACATTTGTACTAGTAACAATGTGATACTTGACATGAAATATGATCGTTTTACTAGTGAGTGCATAGCTGATACGGGTGTATCTGGAAGTTCAACTTGTAAGAAATTAATTATAGATATCTGCAACTGCATTTTGAACAGGAGTGAATGACAGATCATTGTGAAATTTTACTAGTTCAAATTCCATTGCTGATATCAAGAATTATAATTTTCACAGATTGAAAATTTGGCAAACATGGGAAAAAACATTCGTTATTGGTGCAATTACACTTGTGGCGCAGAAATTAAAATTAAAGGGACAGTTCACCCAAAATTGTAAATTCTCTCATTATTTACTCACCCTCATGCCATCCCAGATGTGTATGACTTTCTTTCTTCTGCAGAACACAAATGAAGGTTTTTAGAAGAATATTTCAGCTCTGTAGGTCCATACAATGCAAGTGAATGGTGACCAGAACTTTGAAGCTCCAAAAAGCACATAAAAGTAATCCATAAGACTCCAGTGGTTTAATCCATGTCTTCAGAAGTGATATGATAGGTGTGGGTGTGAAACTATAAATCTCCATTTTCACTTTCACATTCCTCTTCTTTTGTTTTTGGAGATTCACATTCTTCGTGCATATTGCCCCCTACTGGGCAGGGAGGAGAATTTATAATAAAAGTACTTCAATATCGATCTGTTTCTCACACACACCTATCATATCACTTCTGAAGACATGGATTAAACCACTGGAATCTTATGGATTACTTTTATGCTGCCTTTGTGTGATTTACTGAGCTTCAAAGTTCTGGTCACCATTCACTTGCATTGTATGGACCTACAGAGCTGATATATTCATCTAGAAATCTTTATTTGTGTTCATCAGAAGAAAGAAAGTCATACACATCTGGGATGACATGAAGGTGAACTATTACTTTAACATGTTTTTTGTTCATTCCACAGATTTTTCTCCAGAAAATGTGTAAAAGTGTGCATTGGGACTGAGTAATTGGTGAATAATACACGTGATGCTGCCTCATCATTTGGCAAAGCAAGGTCTCTTAGAAGGCAGCATAAAGAATGATCTCATGAAAATCTGAGAAAATTATTGTGGTGACACAATGATTGCAAAAATATCCTTTTTCGCAAAATGATCTCTGCCGTTTAGCGGGTAAAGAAACAGACCAGGGAACCGTTATATCAAACTAATACAAAAGATGGAGTGTTGTGTTTTATGCCTATAATAGTGCATATGGTACCATACTAATGTACAGTGTGTACATACTTACTACATGCTTTATTACTACTATATGTTAACATAAAAGGTTGCAGCAGGAGTCTTGTGTGAGTGACCGTCTTGTGTGTTTGGAACGTTATTGCGTAGTCTATGGTAAACTGATAATCTCAGTGGCAACTATTTATTTACTAGGCCATTGACCTGAAAGCAAAAAAATAGGTAGAATTTTAACTAAATAAAATACAAACGGCTCTTTCTCGCTATCACTCGTGTGCCAATGGTGGATCAAACAATACTTCGCGGACCCACTGCGGCACCTCCGTGTTGAAGACCCTGGGGCTCCCTTTTTAGTGAGATCAGTCAGCGGGCTGGTGACGTCGGAAAAATTAGGCACAAACCTTCGATAGTTGTCGGCCAGCCCCAGAAACTGTCTCACCTTCTTTTTGGTCTTAGGTCTCGGGCAGGTCGCGATCGCTGTGGTTTTATCACTTTGAGGTCACACCTGCCCCTGACCCAAGTGGAACCCCAGATACCATACCTCCACCTGTCCAACTGCGCACTTCTTCGGGTTTGCTGTGAGCCCTGCACATCGCAGCGACCTCAGAACCACCCTCATTACTGTAAATAATGATATCATCCAAATAAGCAGCGGCATACGCAGCGTGCAGTCTGAGGATTCGGTCCATAAGCCGCTGAAACGAAGCTGGGGTCCCAAACAAACTGAACGGAAGGGTCACAAGTTGGTGTAATCCAAACAGTGTGGAGAAGGCCGTTTTCTCACGGGACATCAGCATTAAGGAGATCTGCCTATATCCCTTTGTCAAATCCAGTGTCGAATAAAAGCGAGCCGAGCCCAACCGATCGAGCAGTTCATCAGTACGAGGCATTGGATATGCGTCAAATTTAGACACCGCGTTGACCTTTCTATAATCCAGACAGAACTGGACAGAGCCATCGCTCTTAGGTACCAGAACCACCGGGCTGGCCCAATCACTGTGGGATTCTTCTATTACGCCCATATTGAGCATGACCTTTAATTCTTCCCATACTACTTGTTTCTTGTGTTCGGTAGGGACGACTACATACCACTACCCCGGGGGTTGTCTCGATGTGGTGTTTTATGAGATTAGTGCATCTGGGGAGAGGCGAGAACACGTCAGAGAAATTATTTTGCAACCTGGCAACCTCCGTACGTTGTGACAGCGAGAGGTTGTCTCCGTGAGGGACCAGGGTGAACTGATTGGCTTTTAGACTCACCTCCAGGCTGAGCTCCTCCCTCTCCGGAACTACCGTCGCCAAGGATATGGGGACCACCTCCCTCCATGGTTTTAGTAGGTTGAAGTGGTAAATTTGATGAGCTCCACCCCTATCCGTACGCACTACCTCATAATCGAATTCCCCAACTTGCCGTGTGACCTCAAAGGGCCCTTGCCACTTTGTGAGTAATTTAGAGCTCGATGTGGGCAGTAATACAAGTATTTTATCTCCCGGTGCAAATTCCCGTAGCCGAGCTCCCTGTTATACCGCCGGGACTGACGTTCTTGTGCCTGTAACAAATTCTCCTGTGATAGTCGCCCCAGTGTGTGGAGTTTAGCTCTCAGGTCAAGAACATATTGAATGTCATTTTTGCTTTGTGAAGGTCCCTCCTCCCAGTTTTCCTTCATGACTTCTAACACGCCACGGGGCTTACGCCCATATAACAATTCAAATGGGGAAAACCTGGTGGAGGCTTGCGGGACCTCTCATACTGCAAATTATAGGGGTTCGAGCCACCTGTCCCAATTCCAAGCATCTTCGTGCATGAACTTACGAATCATATTTTTTTAAGGTCTTATTAAATCGTTCGACCAAGCCGTCCATTTGTGGATGGTACACGCTTGTCCAAATCGATTTAATACCTAATAATTCATACAGCTCGCGTAGTGTACGTGACATGAAAGTAGTGCCCAGGTCAATGAGGATTTCTTTCAGAATCCCCACTCGGGAGATTATTCTGAAGAGTGCCTCCGCAACACTACGTGCTGAGATGTTGCGAAGAGGCACTGCTTCCAGGTATCGTGTTGCATAGTCCACCAGAACCAACACAAAGCGATGC
>NC_059382.1:1242500-1245000 GCF_019703515.2 Myxocyprinus asiaticus
CTTTTCATCACTGGTGTATCTGTAAAATGACATGACTGTGTCAGCTGGCTAGCAAAAAGAAAATGCACACAATTATTTACGGCCATCACGTTGTCCCTCATGGTGTTTTTTTTCCCCAGTAGAATCTGAACACGATATTTTCTTCGAGAATCCGAACGCTGCTCTTCTCCATACAAAAACAGTTCATACTGAGCACTACTGTCAAGGTCCAAAGAGAGACAAATCATTATTAAAATACCATAAAAGTAGTCCAAACAACACAAAGCTGTTGTGTGTCCTCAGAAAGCTTGGAATATAATGCACGAGTCATATGGACGACTGTTATGATGTCTTTATACTGAACCTTTAATAATGATTTATAATCCTTTATGAATCTCGACAGCTCCTGCTCACTATAAACTGTTATTCTATGGAGTAGAGCTGCTTAAAATATCTATTTTTATGCTCCAAGAAAAAGTAACAGCATGTGGGTTTTGAACAACATAAGATTTGATCTCAAATGACATTGACGAGCGGTGTTACACACACACACACACACACACACACACACACACACACACACTTGGTCTGAACACACTAGGGCAGAACAGTGTGTGAGTGAGTGTGTGCGAGTGAGTGTGTGCGTGTGAGTGTGTGCATGTGTGAGTGTGTGCGAGTGTGCGTGTGTGCGTGTGTGTGTGTGTGCGAGTGTGAGTGTGCGAGTGTATGTGCGTGTGTGAGTGTGTGTGTGCGTGTGTGTGTGAGTGTGAGTGCGCGTGTGTGTGTGAGTGTGAGTGCGCGTGTGTGTGTGAGTGTGAGTGCGCGTGTGTGTGTGTGTGTGCGTGTGTGAGTGTGAGTGTGTGTGTGCGTTTCTGGGCAGTGTGCGTGTGTGAGTGTGTGTGCGTGTGCGTTTCTGGGCAGTGTGAGTGTGTGTGAGTGTGCACGTGCGTTTCTGGGCAGTGTGTGAGTGTGTGTGAGTGTGCGTGTGCGTTTCTGGGCATCTTGTTGATTGATGTTGTTTGGATTAATAAATCTCTCTTAATTAGCTCATTAATCATGAAGCAGAATTTTCACATGACAGTTAACATGTTATTCTTATAGAATGAAAATACTTCATTGATCCCTGAGGGTAAATTAATTATCCTTTCATGTTTATCCAATATATTAGAGTTGTTGAGTGCTGGTTCCAGTTACAGCTCTTAATATGTGTAAATACAGTCATTATGTAAATATACAAACAGTGATGTAACAGACAGTGTGCAGATGTTTGATCTGCATCAGTCATTCTCTTTTGAAGCTCTAAAGATCACAGACAGTCTGCATAAACATCATCCATATGACTCCAGAGGTTAAATTAACGTCTTCTAAAGCGATCACTTTTGGTGCGAAAAAATAAATAAATCAATATTTACGTTTTTTTTTTTACTCTAAATCATCACTTATGGTGAGCAGCGGTATGTGCATGTGACGTAATTGCATTGGCACGTGAGACACATGAGAACTGATGCACATGTGACATATGGAAGAGCAGCGCTGTTTGCAGCTGAGTAGGAGGAACGCTGTACAGAAGCTTCTCTGGTTTTGGTTTAGATCTGTATTTATCTGTTTCTTTACTCACAATGGTGCATTTGTGTGCTCATCCTGAATGTCTCAACTGAGAGGAGAACGTGAGATTACATCGCTGTCATGGCAACGCGAATACATCACACAAGAGGCCGCGTGATCTCCACCCTCTCGTGAAGCTTATTGGAAGTGATGGATTATAGTTAAAAAGTACTTAAATATTGATCTTTTTGCACACCAAAAGCGATCATGTTGCTTTAGAAGACATTAATTTAACCGCTGGAGTCGTATCGATAACGTTTATGCTGACTGTCTGTGATTTTTTGAGTTTCAAATATCTGATCACCATCCACTTGCATTTTAAGGACCTTCTGAGCTGAGATATTTTTCAATTTTTCTTCAAATGTGTTCTGGTGAAGAAAGAAAGTCACACACACCTGAGATATCATGAGGGTGAGTAAATAATGAGAGAATGTTCATTTTAGGGTGAACTATCCCTTTAAAGGAATCATGAAGGTTAAATGTAAGTGTAGAATAAGATCTCTTTAAAGGAAAGCGTTGAACTTGTATGTCTTGACCAGTGAACACTAGACCTACTAGAGCTGATTGAAACTGATTTCAGATCAGATTAGTTCAGGTTAGGATGCTGCTTTAGAAGACAGCATGGCGGCTCTACGGTTTGAAACAGAGAGCGTGACATGTAATCTGAGAGTGTCAGATTGAATATCAGAATAGAATCAGACAGACAGGTGATGATGATGTGAGAGATTTCAGAGGTCCTCATGGTTAGACTTTGATTTCATTTCTAAAGCTGAAATATCTCGAACAAGTGCAAACAAAGACTAGTATTTATGAAATGAATTCTGAAATCTGAAATACTCTTTTTGTCTTAGTCTGATATTATTCAGCGATCCATTATGACAGCTGATGTCAAACAAACACCTTTATACGCACTCGT
>NC_059382.1:1250000-1252500 GCF_019703515.2 Myxocyprinus asiaticus
AAACCTGTTTCTTCTTCTCTCGCATCCCTTCTCTGATGGCTAGATTTTGTACCACTTTAAACTCATCCCTGAACTATGGTGGCCGAGGGGTGCACAGCACAACCAAATTAGAAAAGCAAATAAAATCTGAAAGCACAACGAAATTAAGCCACAACACACGGCTACCTTATTGAACATTCATCGAATCATACACGTATTTGGGTCAAACAATCTTGATACTGTATAACAGATTTTTGATATTCCAAACTGTTTGCATGTATCAGTGAATTTGGCAGCGAGGACCCCAAACAAGAAATGTGATTTGACAATTATTTGGTTGTTCACACAGGACATGTCTTTGTGTTCCATCTGCACAATTTGTAACTGTTGGTCTATGTACACATTTGTCGTCTTGAACTGTCTTTCCAGCATCTCGTGCCATGAATGCAACATTTTTTTAAGATGCCGTTTTTAAAAGTTAAACTTTTCTTAGTGATAGCGCCTGTTTCACTCTCTTTGGCTGTGGCTCATTAACTGAGTCGATAAGAATAGAATCGCATTCCCTCTTATCTCCTTCAGAGCTCCTCCAGCGATTACAGGAGAAAGGACGAGTCTGTAGGTTTGATTAAAGGAATGTTCTGGGTTCAATATACTGTAACTTAAGCTCTGTGTACAGCAGGGCTCTTCAATTACTTTCTTGTGGGGGCCAGATGATCCGGATGAAAACTTGACGGGGGCCAATTTTTTTTCTCGTATTTATCTAAGCTAGCACTTTTACTGTAACTAACATGTTAATATAAAAAACAAAACCAAGTTCTGCCCTTATGGCCCCGCCTGCCGGCATGCTTTTCCCCACCTCTCTAGGGCTGGGGAGGGGGACGAGGGGAGGGAAAAACAAGACAAAAAAACAAGAGGAGAGGGAAAGGGCAAGGCGGAGCGACAGTGAGAGACAGAGAGGAGAGAGAGAAAAAAACTTGCTCGCTGGTTATCCAGACATGCCATCACCTGGTCCTCGACCACTCCTCCACCCTCTGGCGGATGATAGCCGCTCCTCCCCGGGTGGACCGGAGCAAGTCCTCTGACCTCTGGCGGATGGAACGCCCCTCCGCGTTTTGGCGGCCGGTAGGGAACTCCTTCGCCCCTGGCGAGCCCCCTCCTCTCCTCGCTGACGGCGGCCTTTCCTCCGCGTGGCAGTCTGCAGCATCTCCTCCGTCCCCCGGCGGATGGCCGCAGCTGCTCCTTTGGGTGAATGGCAGTGGCGAGGACTCCACAACAGCGCATCCCTCCTTCCTGGGTTTCGGAACAAATATAACAGGGTTAAAATGGGAAAGGAAGCAGCGGGAACTGGCTGAACAATCAAACTAATATTTTAATTTAAACTTAAAAAGACACAAAACATAAATGCACACACGACAGCTGCATGTGGCTCTCTCTCTCTCGAACTGCCGCATCCTGCTGCACTTATCCCTCTCCTCAGCTGATTAGCCCAATTGGGGGCCGGGCGTGCATAGTCACGGCCAGGCCCCGCCCTCCTCCTCGTCACAATATAGTTTTCATAGCATAGTTATTGTTTAAGCAAAAAGTTTACTACATTTTGTCAGATTTCTCTTAAAAAGCAAGACTTAATGTCTAATGGCATTTTGCTTATCAAGTAAAGATATCGTATCTTGTTTGTCTGATTGTTGTTAAACTCACCACTGAGTTTTGCGCTGAGGTGATTTCATCAAAATCACACAGAGGACCAGATACTAATGATTGTCAGGCTGCCAATTGAATAGCCCTGGTGGACAATATCTGTCACCTGCTGTACGTTGCCACAAAGTAATTTAACTCGTCCCCCAGTTTGTAAAAAAATAACACATTTATAGTAAACACACTTACAATGGCAGTCTATGGGGCAAGTGTACTTACTGTATGTGAATGCTTCAGTATAAATGTGTGTTATTTAAGCTGTAAAATCATCCTTTTGAGGTGGAACTTTCTGGGTGGTTGAACTTCTGTGTAGAAATAACTCGAGACTCTCCTTCAATGGAAGTCTTTGGGATTTTGTTCAGGTGGAAATAGTAAGTGTGATCATTCCCATCTGGAGCACAAACTGAAGTTTAATACTTATCAATAACAATATCAATCAATATGAGCAATAGTAATAGTAAACACAGTTAGCCTTTTCCAATCAGGGATCTGCTGCATTAATATTTCGTTTTCTCTGGATGTGTTTGTTTGATTAAGAATCTTGGCTTGTTTGCCGCAGGATTCTGGGAAACAAATCCTCTTTAATCCTCTTAGATGTTATTGTTTGTAGTCTTGTATTACATTGAAGCTGCTGTGTATATTTTTTGTATGTTAAAATAATTTCTTGTCTCAGTTTGATATGCAGAGTCACTATCAGTAATGCATTGGTCGATTAACTTCCTGAAGGATGTAAAGACTCCGAGTTGAGACCTCTCGAGACCTCATATATATAGTTGTGGTCTAGATCTGGATCTCAGCTTATGTCTCAGCCAAGACCACAGTCTTTTTG
>NC_059382.1:1257500-1260000 GCF_019703515.2 Myxocyprinus asiaticus
TTGATATATTCGTCTGTGCACTCTCTTGTATAGATATATTCTTCTGTGCACGCTCGTGTATAGATATATTCGTCTGCACGCTCGTGTATAGATATATTCGTGTATAGATATATTCGTCTGTGCACTCTTGTGTATTGATATATTCATCTGTGCATGCTCGTGTATTGATATATTCATCTGTGCACGCTCGTGTATTGATATATTCGTCTGTGCATGCTCGTGTAAAGATATATTCGTCTGTGCACGCTTGTGTATTGATATATTTGTCTGTGCACTCTTGTGTATAGATATATTCGTCTGTGCACTCTTGTGTACAGATATATTTGTCTGTGCACTCTTGTGTATTGATATATTCATCTGTGCATGCTCGTGTATTGATATATTCATCTGTGCATGCTCGTGTATTGATATATTCATCTGTGCACGCTCGTGTATTGATATATTCATCTGTGCACGCTCGTGTATTGATATATTCATCTGTGCACGCTCGTGTATTGATATATTCATCTGTGCACGCTCGTGTATTGATATATTCATCTGTGCACGCTCGTGTATTGATATATTCATCTGTGCACGCTCGTGTATAGATATATTCTTCTGTGCACGCTCGTGTATAGATATATTCTTCTGTGCACGCTCGTGTATTGATATATTCTTCTGTGCACGCTCGTGTATAGATATATTCGTCTGTGCACGCTCGTGTATTGATATATTCTTCTGTGCACGCTCGTGTATTGATATATTCTTCTGTGCACGCTCGTGTATAGATATATTCGTCTGTGCACGCTCGTGTATTGATATATTCGTCTGTGCACGCTCGTGTATAGATATATTCTTCTGTGCACGCTCGTGTATTGATATATTCTTCTGTGCACGCTCGTGTATAGATATATTCGTCTGTGCACGCTCGTGTATTGATATATTCGTCTGTGCACGCTCGTGTATAGATATATTCTTCTGTGCACGCTCGTGTATAGATATATTCTTCTGTGCACGCTCGTGTATAGATATATTCTTCTGTGCACGCTCGTGTATAGATATATTCTTCTGTGCACGCTCGTGTATTGATATATTCGTCTGTGCACGCTCGTGTATAGATATATTCTTCTGTGCACGCTCGTGTATAGATATATTCTTCTGTGCACGCTCGTGTATAGATATATTCGTCTGTGCACGCTCGTGTATAGATATATTCGTCTGTGCACGCTCGTGTATTGATATATTTGTCTGTGCACTCATGTGTATAGATATATTCGTCTGTGCACTCTTGTGTATAGATATATTTGTCTGTGCACGCTCGTGTATAGATATATTCGTCTGTGCACGCTTGTGTATTGATATATTCATCTGTGCACTCTTGTGTATAGATATTTGTGTGTGCACGCTTGTGTATTGATATATTCATCTGTGCACTCTTGTGTATAGATATATTCGTCTGTGCACGCTCATGTATCGATATATTCCTCTGTCTGATCTGATTTCAGTAAGTTGCAGAAGTTCACAATGAGTTGTTTTTGCAGGCCACTTTCTCTGAGTTGTAAAAGTGTGTGTTTCTATCACATCGTGTTGTGTTGTTGTGCTTTAGAAAGCCTCCAAGCATCTGCAGAGCAGACGAATTCAGGCCTCTTTGAGTCGGCTGGTGCTAGTTTGCTGAGCTTTTTCATCTGTTTGTGTGTGTTTTTGTTTAGTTCAGTTCTGCAGAGTGTGTTTGGTGGAGAAACACATGCAGTAATATCAGACAGAAGAGATCAGTTATTATAACTATACTCTGAACAATGATTTAGCAATCTGTTTGTCAAATGTATCAATTTAACTTCATTCTGGCTTTTTTTTTTTTTTTTTTTTTGCTTTTTTTGTTGATTAATTTGCTTGCTTTTGTCCACTTGCTTTCGTTTAGTGGTTTTTGCTTTCTTGTTTTTATCTAGTTCATTATTTTGTTTTTGTTCTGTTGTTTTTGTTCGTTTATTTGTTTTTGGTACAGTGCTTTCTTGTTTTCTTCTTCTTTTGCTTGTTTGTTAGTTCATTTTTGCTTCAGTGCTGTAGTTAATTAATTCCTGTTTGCTTTATTGCTCGTTTCTTCATTTTTGTCTTCTTTCTATCGCTTTTGCTAATTTTTTTTGTTTATTTGTTTGTTTTCTTGCGTTCTTTTGCTTGCTTGTTCCTTCGATTTTTAAATGCTTTTATTAATTCAGTCCTGTTTGCTTCACTGCTTGTTTGTTCATTTTTTTTGTTTCTTTATTTCTTTTGCTTGTTCGTTCTTTTGCTTTTACTTTCTTGTTTTCATTTATTTGTTTGTTTTATTTTTTCATGCTTCATTCATTCATTTTTTATGCTTTTATTAATTCAGTCCTGTTTGCTTTCTTGCTTCTTTTTTCTTCTGCTTGTTTGTTTTTGCTTATTTGACTACTTGCTTTTGTTCATTCATTCGATTGTTTATTTGTTTTTGCTAGTGTTGGTGAAGCTACCTTGAAACTTCTTATCTTTCCGAGCTACAGGCTAC